>NC_082722.1:85413296-85713296 GCF_030144855.1 Hypanus sabinus
AAGTTTAGAAATCAGTTCAAGTGCAAATGAAGAAAATATCTTAAGTCCAGTACTTCATCAGAATGGAGTTGGAAGGTGCTCTGCTTTAGCAGGTATAGTCTGAATGTCTTGAACTTGTTTGAGCTGAGAGAATTTCTTTGGAATTCTTCAAGAGGATGTAGATGGGGTGATGGAAAGAGAGGACTCACAGTAGATGAAACTTAATGCAGAAAGATAATGTTACATTTTGTTCCAAAAAATGGTGAAAGCTGTTTAAAACTCAGGCACAATTCTAAAAGGGTTACAGGAAATGAGGGATCAGGGGACATATGTGTAAGTTACTTAATAGTAACAAGGGAGGTTGACATGGCAACTGAAAAAAATTGGGGACTTCCATAGATGCTGCCTGACCTGAGTACCTCTGGCGTTTTGTGTGTGTTACTCTAGCTAGAGGGTTCTTAATTTTGGCTCGATGTTAACAGAGACAAATAATGCAAAGAAGAAAATCATGGATTATACTTAAAATTCATTCAAGAGAATTTTTAAGAACTTTAATCTTTCTGGAACTTTTGTGTGATCAGAATCTGTTGCAGGGTTTCATGGACTGGTACCTTTGGCTGCTTCAGCTGCTGAGATCTTTCAGTGTTGAATTTTCATTCTAGATTCCAGCAGCTGCAGTCTCTTACCATCATATTTTTTGTATTACAAGATGTGGAGTTTAGGAAAAAATGAATTGTGATTATCTTTGTTACTAAAGAAATATTTCCCTTTGGATATTACTTGTTTTTTTTAACTTGAATGTTGAGAATTGCACAGAAGTATATGTGGGGTAGTAACAGTGACCTACATCTATCTGTCCAATTTTGAAAATTCAAAGTATTAAAGGTTTTTAATCTACTGATAGGTAATAATGTGAAGTAAATATGAAAAACTGACAGTTTGGGTCTTGCTGTAGCTAGAGAGCATACATTCATGAATGCCTATTGGTCATAGTGAAAATATTATTTGTCAGTGATCCATCATTCATTGAAAGCAGTGTCACAGGCAAATGGTGTTCAGTAAAAAGTGTGAAAGCTGCATTTGACATGCTTGCCCTTCATTAGTCAGGATATTAAGATTAGAAACTGCAACATTATGACGCAGTTAAGTAAATTATTGGTGAGGCTTCACTTAGCTATAAGCAGAAAATTTCGGGTTTTTGTGATTCACGGTTGGTTGAATTCGCGGATAAGGAGGGCTGACTGTACTTTTTCCCAGTTTAACCATGCTCTTCTTATAGCAGGACAACCAGAAATGTACCAAGTAATTTTCTGCTTATAGCTAAGTGAAGCCTCACCGATAATTTACTTAACAAATTCAACCAACCGTGAATCACAAAAACCCGAAAGTGCTCTTCCAGCACTTGTTATTCGAGCATGTACTGACATTTTTTCCATGTCATTATTCCCTAAACACTGCAGTATAATAACTATTTTACATAGCATTTACATTGTATTAGGTATAAGTAATCTAGAGATGATTTAAAGTGTATGGGAGGATGTGCGTGGGTTATCATGGATCAGGATCGAAAAAAATCAGAAGTTCTCTTACTAAGTAAGTCAGAACAGGTACATCCAGTATTAATTAGTGTCAGTTAGTTAAACATTTGTCTCAGTATATAGTATATATTTTACCTTTCTATGCATATAAAACGCTTAAGAATGTATGTTTTAGCGCCAGGCTTGGGAACGGAAGTTCTCGAGTTTGATCCAGTGACAGACCATTCCCGAGTGCGCTCTCCGCCGTGCTGGGTTGATGTGGAGGATCAAAAACCCAAAACCCAATAATTAAACCACTGCATTGCTTAGTAATAATTGTAGCTTTCATCAGGGCAGAGCCTTTCTCACTTTATCCTTTAAAATTGTTGCAATCGTTGACCGACGTAACCTCACGCTTTTCCAATGGCCAGTGGAGTTTCACATCTTTCCGATCGATTTATTATTTCCACTTTATTTTCAATCATGATCGTGATTATTTTTGTGAACAGAAACACTGTGGATTCAGAGCTCTGATGCTGGGTCCTAATGTTCACCGCACTGAGACAGGTTAAATAAGGTCTGGGGTTCCGCTGGGTTCTGAGATTCACTGCATTGAGACAGGTCGAATAAGGGACTTGACCACCTGTGAATTTTGGTATCCACGAGGTTCCTGGAACCAATCCCTTGCGGATAAGGAGGGCCGACTGTATAGAAAAATTTACAAAGATGTGCCATGAGTAGAGGGCCTGAGGTTTAAGCAGTGGTTAGCCTAGGTCAGGGGTCAGCAACCTTTACCACTGTAAGAGCCACTTGGACCCGTTTCCCACAGAAAAGAAAACACTGGGAGCCGCAAAACCCGTTTGACATTTAAAATGAAATAACACTGCATACAACGTTTTGTTTTGCCTTTATGCTATGTATAAACAAACTATAATGTGTTGCATTTATGAAATTGATGAACTCCTGCAGAGAAAACGAAATTACATTTCTGCATGCAACAAAAACATTTTGACCTCCGAAAAAAAGACATTGGGTTGAAGGTTACTTTTAAGTAAAATACTCAACGTCTATTTGAGTCCTTCTTGTATTTATGAAAAATGCCAAACTTAAATTTGCCGCCAGCAGCAAACCAAAAATAACGTCAGCCAGCTGTCAACCTGAAAAATAAAAGGACTATTTCACTGAACAATGAAAACATATGAATATACGTAAAATAATAGGCAATTAAAATATTTATCATCCTTGTTCAGGTTGACTCACACCTGACAATGCAGTCGTATTCAGTAGGGATGGATCGATGCTTAGGGGAGTGACCAGGAAGGATAATGTGTTTTTTTCCTCTCTGAACTCACAGAAGCGTTTCCCAAACGATGTTTGCATTGCCATGATTGCAGAATGTAAATACTCCGAATTTATCATGTCGTGACCTTTTTTGAACTCTCTCAAATTGGGGAAGTGAGACAATGTGCCTTTCTGTAAATCTCTGGCAAGCACTGTCAACTTGCACTCGAATGCCAAAACATCCTCCAACATGTGCAGGGCTGTACGTCCTTACCCCTGAAGAGCTGTGTTCAGCCTGTTCAGGTGCGCTGTCATGTCTACCATGAAGTGTAGCTTTTCCAGCCACTCTGGCTGTTCCAGCTCAGGAAAGGTGAGCCCTTTGCTGCCCAGGAAAGTTTTCATTTCTTCCAGACACGCGACAAAGCGTTTCAGCACCTCCCCTCTGGACAGCCAGCGATAAAAACACGTTGTAGCGGTGTGCTACACGCAGTCAGTAAACTGCAGTCAAAGATAGCTTTATTCGAACTAAACAGCCTTGCTTTTAAGCCTCCCTCAACCCGCCCCCCCATGGGCGCGGATGCTGCAAAAGACACGTACTCACAAACCCCCGTAGGCTATCTCCCTTAGCCTGAACGCTGGCTAATTGTGAGCCGGTTCGGATGTGTCAGGAAATGGGTCGCCACAAAGTCTTATTTAGATTGTACAAGATCACCATAATCTTCAAATTTAGATTTACATTTCAAAAACTAACAAACTAACATAAAATACATTTTAATTAAATACTGACCATGTAGCGGTGTGCTACACGCAGCGCTAAAATTACGACACGGAGTCAGTAACTGCAGTCGAAGGAAAAAACTTTATTCGAAATCTTCAGCCTCACTTTTAAGCCTCCCTCAACCTGCCCCCCATGGCGCAGAGGCTCCAAAGCTCTGTGCTCGCAAACCCCCGTAGGCTATCTAATTGTGAGTCGGTTCGGATGTGCCAGGAAAAGGGTCGCCACAACCAATTATTTCCCAAAGCAACAGGGAGCCGCAGCACAGACGTAAAAGAGCCACATGCGGCTCCGGAGCCGCGGGTTGCCGACCCCCGGCCTAGGTCGTTATTCCTTAGAATGCAGGAGAAGCTTTTGGAAGGGAAAACCAAGGTGTAGAACATACAAGGCAAATGGTAGGGCACTGAGGAGTGCAGCAGACCAGAGGGATCTGGGAATACAGATACAAAATTCCCTAAAAGTGGCGTCACAGGTAGATAGGGTAGTAAAGAGAGCCTTTATAAATCAAAGTATTGAGTATGAGTTGGAATGTAATGGTGAGGTTGTATAAGACATTGGTGAGACCGAATTTGGAGTATTGTGTGCAGTTTAAGTCACCTAATTACAGGAAGGATATTAATAAGGTTGAAAGAGTGCAGAGAAGGTTTACAAGGATGTTGCTGGGACTTGAGAAACTGAGTTACAGAGAAAGGTTTCATAGGTTAGGACTTTATTCCCTGGAGCGTAGAAGAATGAGGGGAGATTTGATAGAGGAATATAAAATTATGATGGGTATAAATAGAGTGAATGCAACCAGGCTTTTCCCATTGAGGCTAGGGGAGAAAAAGACCAGAGGACATGGGTTAAGGGTGAAGGGGGAAAAGTTTAAAGGAACATTGGGGGAGGGGCTTCTTCACACAGAGTGGCGGGAGTGTGGAATGAGCTGCCAGATGAAGTGGTAAATGTGGGCTCACTTTTAACATTTAAGAAAAACTTGGACAGGTACATGGCTGAGAGGTGTGAAGGGATATGGTCCAGGTGCAGGCCAGTGGGACTAGGCAGAAAAATGGTTCAGCACAGCCAAAAAGGGCCAAAAGGCCTGTTTCTGTGCTGTAATGTTCTATAGTTCTATTGTATGGTTAAACCAAAGTTACCATGGGGATAAGTTAGAGGGTGATAATAAAAGCTAACAGAATGTTAAAAAGTGTGCAATGCACTGGGGCATCACAGACTGATACAACATCACAAATGTTACTAAATGAACAGGCATATCTGTTACATACAATGCTCCCGTCCTTTTCCCTTTTTCCACTTCCATGTCTTTTTTTAACCATGCACCTACCTTTGTTCCACTTGGCTTCTATTTTTCAGATTTGCGCTGGGTGAATTGTATCCCATCTCAATGGCCTCAGTTCCACTGGCTGTTGTAATTTATAAGACCCGAAGCCATCAGAGCAGAATTAGGCCATTTGGCCCATTATGCTCTGCCATTCCATCAAGATCTATTATCGTTTTCAACCCTGTTCTCCTGCCTTCTCCTGTAACCTTTGACACCCTGATTAATCAATAATCTATCAACCTCTGCTTTAAATATACCCAATGACTTGGCCTGCACAGCCATCTGTGACTACAGATTCACCACCCTCTGGCTACAGAATTTTTTCATCATCTCTGTTTTAAATGGGTGTCCCTCAGTTCAGAGGCTTTGCCCTCTGTTTCTCGACTCCACTATAAGAAACATACTACTCTCCACATCCACTCTATCTAGGCCTTTCAATAGTTGAGAGGTTTCAATGTGATTCCCCCTCTCCCTCATTCTTCTAAACTGCAGCGGGTACAGGCCCAGAGCCATTGAATGATTCTCATATGTTAACCCTTTAATTCCCAGGATGATTCTTGTGAATCTTCTCTGGACTCTGTCCAATACCAGCACATCCAATCTTAGATAAGGGACTCAAATCTGACCAATGCCTTGTAAAACCTTAGATTACATCCTTACTTTTGTATTCAAAATGAATGCTAACATTGCATTTGCCTTCCTCACCATCTACTTGACCTGCAAGATCACCTTTGGGGAATCTTACATGAGGACTCCCAATCCTGATGCAGTATTCCCTAAAGGTTATCTTGCAGGTTAACCACTATTTGGCTAAAAAAGATTCCTCCTTACTCTTGTTCAAAAATATTGCCCCTCAATTTTGAGGCTGTGCCTTCTTGTTCTGGATACCCCCACCAGAGGAAGCATTCTCTCCACATCATCGAGATGAGATCCCCACCACATTCTTCTAAATTCCAGTGTGTCAGACGGTCCTTATATGTTAACTGCTTCTTTCCTGGAATCATCCATGTGAACCTCCATTGTCTCTCCAATGACAATACAGACGGCCCACCTTATCCGCAAATTCCGCATCCGTGAATTCAACCAACCACAAATCGCGAAAACCCAGAAATGCTCTTCCAGCACTTGTTGTTTGAGCATGTACAGACTTTTTTTTCTTGTCATTATTCCCTGAACAATGCAATATAACAACTATTTTACATAGCATTTACATTATATTAGGTATTATAAGTAATCTAGAGATGATTTAAAGTATACGGGAGGATGTGCGTGGGTTATCGTGGATCGGGATGGAAAAAAAATCGGAAGTTCTCTTACTAAGTGAGCCGGAACAGGTACATCCGGTATTATTTTGTATCAGTTAGTCAAATGTTTGTCTTGGTATATAGTATATATTTTACCTTTCTATGTATATAAAACACTTATAAGAATGTATGTTTCAGCACCGGGCTCGGAAACCGTTCCTGAGTGCAGGCCAGTGACAGACTGCTTTCGAATGCGCTCTCCATCCATGGCGGGTTGATGTGGAGGATCAAAAACTCAAAACCCCAAACCTAATATTTAAACCACTGGGTTGCAATGTTTAAACCCCTCAACAATTCTAGTTTAAGCTCTCCCCAGTAGCCTTAGCAAACCTCCTTGCCAGGATTTTGGTCCCCGGGGATTCAAGTGCAACCCGTCCTTTTTGTACAGGTCACACCCGCCCCAAAAGAGGACCCAATGATCCAGTAATCTGAATTTCTGCCCCCGCTCTAATCACTCAACCACACATTTATCCTCCACCTCATTCTATTCTTATTCTCACAGTTGCATGGCACAGGCAGTAATCCCGAGATTACTACCTTTGTGGTCCTGCTTCTCAACTTCCTTCCTAACTCCCTGTAGTCTTTTTTTTCAGACCCTCTTCCCTTTTCCTACCTATGTCATTGGTACCAATATGTACCACGATCTCTGGCTGTTGAGGCATGACCACTGTTGCTTCCCCCAGGTAGGCCATTTTCACCCCCCCCCCCACCACAGTACTCAAACACAAGTACTTATTGTCGAAGGGTACAGCCACAGGGGTACTCTCTAGTCTCCTGTTGTAATTTGTAGCCTGCATGCTGGGTACTATTCGGAGGCCTGTATACTGCTCCCATTATGGTCTTCATCATTCCTATTATGAGGAGGAAAAGGGATAGGGAATTTCTTAAGAATGTGTGGAGTCAGCCATATTTCTCCCCACCTTCCACCCCCCCCCCCACCCCCGCAGCCCAATTCTTTATATCTGCTCAGCTAGAACAGTAGAGATGTCAGGCAGGATAGTGAAATGCTCCTCTTGTGGGATGTGGGAAGGCAGGAAGACTTCTGTTGTCCTTGGCGACTACAACTGCGAGAAGCGCGTCCAGTTTACAGCTTCTAATAATCCGCGTTAATGAGTTGGAGATCGAACTGGGTGATTCGGATCATTCAGGAGGCTGAAGAGGTGATAAATAGGACTTGTAGAGAGGTAGTTACACTCAAGGTGCAGGAAGGGGAAAGGGGTTAAGGAGCTAGTGCAGAGTACCACTGTGGCCAATTTGCTAGAAATGGGGTGTAGTGGACAGTAAGTAAGGCTATCATGGCTTGCAGAGGGATCTACAAGTGAAAAATGGCAGATGGAATTTAATGAAGACAAGTGTGAGGTTTTGCAATTTGGTAGGACCAAACAGGGTAGGTTTTACACATGAATGGTAGGGCACTGAGGAGTGTGGTAGAATAAAGGAATCTGGGAATACAGGTACATAATTTACATAATTTGTTGAAAGTAGCATCACAGGTAGATAGGGTTGTAAGGAAAACCTTTGGCACACTGGCCTTCGTAAGTCAATGTATTGAATACAGAAGGTGGGATGTTATGTTGAAGTTGTACAAGAAAATTTGCAAGGATGTTGCTGGGTCTGGAGGAGTGGAGTCATAGGGAAAGATTGAATAGGTTTGGACTGTATTCTTTTGAACATAGAAGATTGAGAGGAGATTTGATATAGATATGCAGAATTATGAGGGTTATAGATATGGTAAATGAAAGCAGGCTTTTACCACTGAGTTTGGGTGGGACAACAACCAGAGGTCATGACTTAAGGATGAAAGGTAACAAGTTTAGTGTGATCATGAGGGGAAATTTCTTCAGTCATAGTCCTGAGAGTGTGGAATGAGCTGCCAGCACAAGTTGTCAGTGGGAGCGCGATTTCAGCGTTTAAGAGAAGTTTGGATAGGTTAATGGATGGTAAGGATATGAAGGGCTATGGTCCTGGTGCAGTCCTTGGAAATAGGCAGTTTAAATGGTTTCGACTTGATGGATAGCAGAGCCTGTTTCTGTGCTGATTCTCCACGCCCATTGGCTGATAGTACTCCACTCCACTTCTGGTCCTGTTGACTTCGTTTTACAATCACAAGAGATTCTACAGATGCGGGAAATCCAGAGTAATAAAGGCAAAATCCTGAAAGAACTCACAAGTTCGGCAGTAGCTTTGTTTTGCTTATCTTTCCCTTGCTACTATTGGCTGTATATTCACGTCTCCCATTGGCTCCTCTTTTCTCCTTTTCTATTGGCTAAAACGTAGCGGCTTCCATTGGCTTCCGATATGGCGGCTGAGTTGTTAGTGCGCTCCGGGCCTTTGGATATCTTTCTGCGGGACCGGGGTTGGCACAGGGTTCAGGCCGAGCTGCGGCACAGCAGCTTCAGGCTAAGCTGCGAGGAGATGAGGCCCGAGGCTGAGGCCTGGGACCGGCTGTCGAACGGTTCCCCACGGCCTCGGAGCCCGAGCCCCGCGCATATGTGTCCAGCGGGGCCTGGGGCGGGAGACTTGAACTACAGTCCGCCCGCCCTGGAGGCTGGTAGCCCTAATCCTGAGCTCGCAGCGCTGGTGGATCGGGTGCGCACCGTCCGAGTGCTGAAGCAGGAGGCTGGCGGACTCGGCATTAGTATTAAAGGCGGCCGCGAGAATCGGATGCCCATCATTATCTCCAAGATCTTCCGAGGCCTGGCGGCTGACCGTACCGGCGCTCTCTTGGTCGGCGACGCCATCCTGTCGGTGAACGGAACCCGCCTGCAGGCTGCCACCCACGATGAGGCCGTGCAGGCCCTGAAGAAGGCTGGCAAGGAGGTGACACTCGAGGGTGAGCGGAGTGGGACTATGTCCTTCGGCTGGGGTGGAATATCCCCGGGGGTGGAGGGAAAAGGGGGGGCAATCCGTTTTTGAGAAAGGGTGAAGAAGAGGCACTCCGGCTCCGGGGAAGAGGGGCGTACTGTGAACGGGAGAGGGGGCAGACTCTATCCTGTACTGGGGTGTAGAGGAGGAGCGGGACTGTCTCCAGGACAGAGGTGTCCGGGGAAGAAAGGTAGATTGAACAACAGAATACTATAGTACAGGACCTTCAGCCCTCGATGTTGTGCCGACCCATATATTCCTTTTAAAAAGTATTAAACCATTTTTCTTGCATCCATGTGCCTGTCCAAGAGGCTGTTAAATGCCCCTAATGTTTTAGCCTCCACCACTGTCCCTGGCAAGTCTTCCAGGCACCCACAACCCTCTGTGTAAAAGAAAAACACGACAACAACTTACCCCTGATGTCTCTTCTAAACTTCCCTCCTTTAATTTTGTACATATGCCCTCTGGTGTTTACTATTTGTGCCCTGGGAAACAGGTACTGGCTATCTACCTTGTCTATGTCTCTTATAACCTTGTAGACCACTATCAAGTCCCCTCTCATCCTTCTATGCTTCAAAGAGAAAAGTCCCAGCTCTGCTAACCTTGCCTCATAAGACTTGTTTTCCAATCCAGGCAACATCCTGGTACCCTCCTCTGCACCTTCTCCATAGTTTACACATCCTTCCTATAATGAGGTGACCAGAACGGAACACAATACTCTAAGTGTGATCTCACCAGATTGTAGAGTTGCAACATGGCCTCTCTACTCTTGAACTCAATCCCCCTATTAATGAAGCCTAGCATCCCATAGGTTTCCTTAACTATCATATGAACCTGTGCAGCAACCTTGAGGGATGTATGGATTTGAACCCCAAGGTCCCTCTGTTCATCCGCATTCTTAAGTAACTGACCATTAACCCTGTACTCAGCCTTCTGGTTTGTCCTTCCAAAATGCATCACCTCACACTTATCTGGATTGAACTTCATCTGCCACTCTTCTGCCAAACTCTGCATCCTGCCTATATCCTCTTGTAACTTTCGACAACCTACAGCTCCATCCACAACTCCTCCAATCTTCCTGTCATCTGCAGACTTATCCACATCCTTCTGCCTCTTCATCCAGGTCATTTATAAAAATCACAAACAGCAGGGGTCCCAGGACAGATCCTTGCAGCACTCCACTAGTCACCGACCTCCAAGCAGAATACTTTCCTTCCACAACTACCCTCTGCTTTCTTCCTGTAAGCCAATTTTTTATCCAATCAGCCAAGGTTCCACTGATCCCATGCCTCATGACTTTCTGGATGAGTCTCTTGTTGGAGACCTTGTCAAATGCCTTTCTAGAATCCATGTAGACCACATTTACCACCCTGCCCTCATTAATTTCTTTTGTTACTTCTTCAAAAAACTCAATTAGGCTTGTGAGGCACCACCTTCCCTTCACAAAGCCATGTTGACTATTCATGAGTAGACTGTACTTCTCCAAATGCTCGTAGATCTTATCCTTAAGAATCCTTTCCAATAGTGTGCAGACCCGACGTAAGACTCATCGGTCTATAGTTCCTAGGCTTCTCCCTATTACCTTTTTTAAACAAGGGAACAACATTTGTCATTCTCCGATCCTCCGGCACCTCCCCTGCAGCCAAAGAGGATTCAAATATCATAGCCACTGCTCCAGCGATCTCTTCTCTCACTTCCCACAGCAACCTGGGGTATATCAAATCTGGCCCTAGAGACTTATGAATCTTGATGTTTTTAAGAAGATTCAACACTTCTTCCTTAATCTCCACATTGTCCAGCACACAGGCCTGTTCTATTTCGACCTCACCCTGATCAAGGTCCTTTTCACTTGTGAATACTGAAGCAAAGTATTCATTTAGGACCTCCCCACCCACCACTGGCTCCAGGCACATGTTGTCTTCTTTATCCTTTAGCGGCCCCAACTTCATTCTTGTCATCCAGGGAGAATAGGGGCAGACCATCTCCTGTACTGGGATGTAGGTGGGAAGAGGGCAGATTTCCTTTACAGGACTAGGGTTTAGGGAGAAGGGAGTCAGACTGCCTGTGATTGAAGTGTAGGGGAGAAAGGCAGACTGTCGCTGGGTTGTTGGGGTGTAGGAGAAGAGGGGCAAGCTCTCTGGGATGGAAGGGTGCAAGGGGAAGAGGGTAGACTGACTCGGGGATGGAGGGTGTAGGCACAAGAAGGGCACACTCCTTGGGATGGGAGTTGTAGTGGGAAAAGGGCAGGCTGTCCCTTGGACAGGGAGAGAGGGAAGAATGGCTTTGGAGTGAGAGGGTGGGGTGGAAAGGGGCAAACTGTCTCCTTGACTTGGGGGGGGTAAAGAGGCAATTACTGTCTTTGGGACATGGGGGAGAGCGGCAGACTATCTCTGGGACAGGTTGATGAGAGGGGCAGGCTGTCACAGGGACGGGTTAGGGGAAAGAGGTGCAGAACGTCCATAGGACGTAGGGCAGCTGGAGGAGTGGGGCACTCTCTCTTTGATGGACAGAAGGGTTAATGGAAAGATGGGAGACTGTCTCCAAAATGTGGGAGGGGAAGAAGGATGGACTGTCTCTGGACAGAAGTGGGATGGGGGATCTGGTTGGAGACTGCTTTTGTTAGCATTCATGATCAGAAATAAGGCATTCTCTTGTTGAGAAAAAGCACAAAGTTACCAGAAATATTAAATCCAGAGATCTCTTTATAGTGAGGAACTGAAACAAAACTGATGGACATCATTTGGGGCGACCACAGTGGTGAGGGGGTTATTATGACTCTATTACAGCTCGTCATTTGAATTCAATTCCAGCACCCTCTTTAAGGAGTCTCCGTACATCCTATCCTCTCTGTGAAATGTGTGGGTGCTCCAGTTTCCTCCTACAGTCAAAGATGAACCAGTTAGTAGGTTAATTGGTCATAGTGGTCATAGTAAATTGTCCTGTGATTCGGCTTGGGTGGTTTGATGGGAGGTGCAGCACATTGCGACAGTTAAATCAAAAATGATGCCAGAGTTGTTTCCAGAGCTTTGGAAGTGCTGCTTGATGTAGTGGCTGTTATTTTCCAATATTCTGTTCTGCAGTTGTTCCTGTGAGAAGTTGGTACATTTCGATGAAACATAGAAAACCTACAGCACACTACAGGCCCTTCCACCCACGAAGTTGTGCCGAGCATGTCCCTACCTTAGAAATTACTAAAAAAGTCTCTTAAAAGACCCTGTCCTATCATATCCACCTCCACCACTGTTGCCAGCAGCCCATTTCAAGCACTCATCATTCTCTGAGTAAAAACCTTATCTGTGACATCTCCTCTGTACCGACTCCCCAGCACCTGAAACCTGTGTCCTTGTGTCAGCCACTTCAGCCCTGGGAAAAAGCCTCCGGTCAATGACTCTCATCATCTTATACACCTCTATCAGATCACCTCTCATCTTCCGTCATTCCAAGGAGAAAAGGCCGAGTTCACTCAACCTATTCTCAAAAGGCATGCTCCCCAATCCAGGCAACATCCTGGTAAATCTTCTCTGCACCCTTTCTATGGCTTCCACATCCTTCCTGTAGTGAGGCAACCAGAACTGAGCACAGTACTCCAAGAGGGGTCTGACCAGGGTCCTATATAGCTACAACATTACCTCTCAACTCCTAAATTCAGTTCCATGATTAATGAAGGCCAATACGCCATATGCCTTCTAAACCACAGAGTCAATCTGCGCAGCAGCTTTGCGTGTCCTTTGGACTCGAACCCCAGGATCCCGCTGATCCACCACACTGCCAAAAGTCTTACCATTAATACTATATTCTGCCATCATATTTGACCTATGAAAATAAACCACTTTACACTTATCTGGGTTGAACTCAATCTGCCACTTCTCAGCCCAGTTTTGCATCCCATCAATGTCCCAATGTAACCTCTGACAACCCTCCACACTATCCACAACACCTCCAACTTTTGTGTCATTAGCAATCTTACGAACCCATCCCTCCACTTCCTCATTCATGTCATTTATAAAAATCACGAAGAGTAAGGGTCCCAGAACTGATCCCTGAGGCACACCACTGGTCACTGACCTCCATGCAGAATACGACCCGTCTACAACCACTCTTTGCCTTCTGTGGTTAAGCCAGTTCTGGATCCACAAAGCAATGTCCCCTTGGATCCCATTCCTCCTTACTTTCTCAGTAAGCCTTGCATGGGGTACCTTGTCAAATACCTCGCTGAAATCCATATACACTACATCTACTGCTCTTCCTTCATCGATGTCACATCCTCAAAAAATTCAGTCAGGCTCGTAAGGCATGACCTGCCCTTTACAAAGCCATGCTGACTATTCCTAATCATATTATACCTCTCCAAATGTTCATAAATCCTGCCTCTCAGGATCATCATCATCTTACCAACCATTGAGGTAAGACTCACTGGTCTATAATTTCCTGGGCTATCTCTACTCTCTTCTTGAATAAAGGAACAACATTTGCAACCCTCCAATCCTCCGGAACCTCTCCCATCCCCATTGATGATGCAAGGATCTTCGCCAGAGGCTCAGCAATCTCCTCCCTCACCTCCCACCGTAGCCTGGGATACATCTCATCTGGTCCCGGCGATTTATCCACCTTGATGCTTTCCAAAAGCTCCAATACATCCTCTTTGTTAATATCTGCATGCTCAAGCTTTACAGTCCACTGCAAGTGATCGCTGCTATCACCAAGATCCTTTTCCATAGTGAATACAGAAGCAAAGTATTCATTAAGTACCTCTGCTATTTCCTCCAGTTCCATACATACTTTCCTACTGTCACACTTGATAGGTCCTATTCTTTCACGTCTCATCCTCCTCTTCACATACTTGTAGAATGCCTTGGGGTTTTCCTTAATCCTGCCCGCCAAGGCCTTCTCATGGCCCCTTCTGGCTCTTCTAATTTCGTTCTTAAGCTCCTTCCTGTTAGCCTTATAATCTAATAGATCTCTAACGTTACCTAGCTCTCTGAACCTTTTGTAAGCTTTTCTTTTCTTCTTGACTAGATTTATTACAGCCTTTGTACACCACGGTTCCTGTACCCTACCATAACTTCCCTGTCGCATTGGAACGTAACTGTGCAGAACTCTACACAAATATTCCCTGAACATTTGCCACATTTCTTCTGTACTTTTCCCTGAGAACAGCTGTTTCCAACTTAAGCTTCCAAGTTCTTGCCTGATATCCGCATAATTCCCCTTACTCCAATTAAATGCATTTCTAGCTTGTCTGTTCCTACCTCTGTCCAATGCTATTGTAAAGGAGTAGAATTATGATCACTATCTCCAAAATGCTCTCCTACTGAGAGATCTGACACCTGACCAGGTTCATTTCCCAATACCAGATCATATACAGCCTCTCCTCTTGTAGGCTTATCTACATATTGTGTCAAGAAACCTTCCTGAACACACCGAACAAACACCACCCCATCTAAACCCCTTGCTCTAGGGAGATGCCAGTGATATTTGGGAAATTAAAATTTCCTATCATGACAACTCTGTTATTATTACACCTTTCCAGGATCTGTTTCCCTATCTGCTCCTTGATATCCCTGTTACTATAGGCCGGCCTATAAAAAACACACAGTAAAGTTATTGACCCCTTCCTGTTCCTAATCTCAATCCACAGAGGCTCTGTAGACAATCCCTCCATGGTGTCCCCCTTTTCTGCGGCTGTGACACTATCTCTGATCAACAGTGCCACGCTGCCACCTCTTTTTCCTGCCTCCCTGTCCTTTCTGAAATATCTAAAACTCGATATTTGAAGTAACCGTTCCTGTCCCTGAGCCATCCAAGTCTCTGTAATGGCCACCATATCATAGCTCCAAGTACTGATCCACACTCTAAGCTCATCCACTTTGTTCACAACACTCCTTGCGTTAAAATAGACACATCTCAAACCTTCGGTCTAAGCGTGTCCCTTCTCTATCACCTGCCTATCCTTCCTCACACACTGTCTCCTAGCTTTCTCTATTTGTGAGCCAGCTGCCCCTTCTTCAGTCTCTTCAGTTTGGTTCCTACCCCCCAGCAATTCTAGTTTAAATTCTCCCCAGTAGCCTTTGCAAACCTCCACGCCAGGATATTGGTCCCCCAGGGATTCAAGTACAACCTGTCCTTTTTGTACAGTCATGTCTGCCCCAAAAGAGGTCCCAATGATCCAGAAATCTGAATCCCTGCCTGCTGCTCCAATCCCTCAGCCATGCATTTATCCTCCACCTCATTCTATTCTTATTCTCACCTGTGCATGGCACAGGCAGTAATCCCAAGATTACTACCTTTGCGGTCCTTTGTGGAAGTTTTCTCAACTTCCTTCCTAACTCCCTGTTGTCTTTGTTTAGGACCTCTTCCCTTTTCCTCCCTATGTCATTGGTACCAATATGTGCCACGACCTGTGGCTGTTCTTCCTCCCACTGCAGGATATCTTGGACGCGATCTGAAAATCCCGGACCCTGGCTCCTATAGGAGGCAAACTACCATCCGAGTTTCTTTCCTGCATCCACAGAATCACCTGTCTGACCCCCTAGCTATAGAGTCCCCTATCACTACTGCCTTACTCTTCCTTTCCCTACCATTCTGAGCCACAGGGCCCAACTCTGTGCCAGAGCCACGGCCACTGTTGCTTGCCCCAGGTAGGCTGTACCCCCAACAGTACTCAGACAGGAGTACTTATTGTCCAGGGGTACTCTCTAGTACCTGACTCTTCCCCTTCCCCCTCCTATCCGTGACCCACTTGTCTGTCTCCCGTGGCCCCAGTGTGACCACCTGACTATAACTCCTTTCTATCCTTTCTATCGCTCTCCCTGACCAGACGAAGGTCATTGAGCTCCGTCTCCAGTTCCCTAACATGGTCCCTTAGGAGCTGCAGCTCGACACACCGGATGCAGATGGTCATCCAGGAGGCAGGGAGACTGCAGGACTTTCCACATCGGAAACTGGGCACAGTAAACCAGCCTCACATACATTCTTCCTTTCCGCCATTAAGACAGGTAAACCTACCTAACCTCGTTACCGCCTAAACCCGTTGAGCCAAAGCCCTATCGTTCTGGTACCCTCTCACTCTGCTGCCCGCTGGATATGGTGGTCTTTTTAAACTTTTCCCGCTCCACTGGCTGACGTCACACTCATGTACAGTCTTGCCTCTCTTTTACGCAGAGTAGTAAATGCCTTTGCTCCGGAAATACTTAGCCGTCCCACCCGCAGCCGCCTTGCTCCGAATCCAATTTCTGGTCAATAATGTCTTTCCTAGGTTTAGGAGTCCAGAACCAGGCTCCATAGTTTAGACAACATGAGTGAATCTGCAGATGCTGGAAATAAATAAAAACACAAAATGCTGGCAGAACTCAGCAGGTCAGACAGCATTTATGGGAGGAGGTAGTGACGACGTTTCGGGCTGAAACCCTTCATCAGGAGTGAAGTAAAATGGGATGGTCAAGGGGGGGATAAGAAGTGGGGGGAGGAATGAAGTAGAGAGCTAGGAAGTGATAGGCTGGAGGGAAATGGGCTGGGGGAAGGTGGAGAATTATGGAAAATAAAAGAGAAAGAAAGGTAAGGCTGGGGGGAGATAATAGTGAGGGGGGATTAAAGAGAGAGAAAGAGAACCAGACTAAAATAATAGATAGGGATGGGGGTAAGGGGGAGGCAGGAGTATCAACGGAGGTCTGTGAGTTTAGACCATAGACAATGGTAATACAGGAAAAATACTTGCATGGGTAGAGCATTGGCTGATTGGCACAAGGTAAAGAGGAATCCTTTTTGCATTGGCTGCTGGTGACTACTGGTCTTCCACAGAGGCCTGTGTTGAGACCTTTTTTTTACGTTGTGTGCTAATGATTTGGATGTCAATGAAATGGCTTTGTGGCCAAGTTTGTGGATGGTCGTGCTCAGGAAGCAGAGAGGTTGCAGAAGAACTTGGACAGATTAGGAGAATGGGCAAGTGGAGTACAGTCTCAGGAAATGTGTGAGTGTGCACTCTGATGAAAGGAGTAAAAGCACTGGCTATTTTCTAAATGGAGAGAGGAGACAATTCAAAAATCTGATGTTTCATTTAGAGTATTGTGAGCAGTTTTGGGCCCCTTATTTAAGAAAGGATGTTGCTGACATTAGAGAAGGTTCAGAGGATGTTCACAAGTTTTATTCCAGGAATGAAAAGGGTATCATATAAGCAGCAATTGAAGGCTGAGCCAATACATGCTAGAATTTAGAAGAATGGGGTGGGGAGGGAATCTCATTGAAACCTATCAAATGTTGAAAGGTCTAAATAGAGTCAATGTGAAATGAATATTTCTTATAGTGGGGGAGTCTAAGACCTGTGGGCACAGCCTCAGAACAGAGGGACGTCCATTTAGAATGGAGATGAGGAATTTCTTAAGCCGGAGAGTGGTGAATCTGTGAAATTCATTACCAGAGCCTGGTACTGAGGCTAGGTAACTGGGTGTATTAAGGCCGATATTGATAGACTAATATGAAAAGATTTTTACTCCTCGTGTATATGAACGATGTAAGAAATAAAGTCTTGATTAGTCAGGGTATGAACGGTTATTGGGAAAAGGCAGGAGAATGGGGTTGGACATTTAGCTCCTAACTGAAACCATTCTTCAGCCATGAAGGTCCTGTTTCTCAGCTTTCTGCCTAGCTCTCTAAATTCTCTCTTGAGACTCCTTTTGTTTTTCCTTCCTATGTCATTGGTACCAACATTGCATTTGCCTTCCTCACCACTGATTGGACCTGCAAATTATACCCTAGGACTCCAAAGCCCTCTTGCATCTCTAATTTTTGAATTTTTTTTTCCCTGTATAGAAAATAGTCTGCTTTTATTTCCTCTATCAAAGGTCATGACCATACACTTCCTGGCACTGAACTCCATCTGCCACTTCTTTGCCCATTCTGTTAATATGTCCTTCTGCAGCCTCCCTACTTCCTCAACATTACCTGCCCCCTGCCTGACTTTGTATCCTCTGCAAACATGGTCACCAAATCATGAATGTACGACATAAAAAGAAGCAGTCCCATCACTGAACCCTGCAGAACACCTCAAGTCACCCGCAGCTGATAAGAGAAGCCTCTGTTTATTCCCACTGTTTGTGTTCTGCCAATCAGCCATTGCTCAGTCCATGCAAGTATCTTTCCTGTAATACCATGGGCTTTTTTCTTACTAAGTAGCCTCATGTGCAGCACCTTGAAAATCCCAAGTACACAATATCCACTGATTCTCTTTGTATATCCTGCTCCTTATTTCCTAAAAGAATTCCAATAGACAAGATTTTCATTTACAGAAGCCACACTGACTTTATATTGTCTTGTGCCTCCAAGTACCCTGAAACGTCATCATTAACGATCGATTCCAATGTCTTCCCAACCACTGAGGTCAAGCTAATTGGCCTATAATTTCCTTTCTTCTGCGTCCCTCCCTTTTTGAAGAATGTAGTGACATTTTCAATCTTCAAGTCCTCCGGAACCATTCCAGAATATAGTGATTCTTGAAAGATCATTACTAATGCATCCACAATCTTTACAGCCACCTCTTTCAGAATCCTAAGGTGTAGTCCATCTGGTCCAGGTGACATTCCTACCTTCAGACCTTTCACCTTCCCAAGCATCTTCTCCCTTCATTCACTTCTGCCCCCAACACTCTCAAACTTCTGGCAATGCATTCTGCCCATTTCTTTTCCCTCTCCTGACATTCACCCAGGTACTTGCCTCCTCTATCCCAGGGATGACTATGTCCCTGTGGCTCCTATCTATCACCTTTTTAGTTTCCCATATGAGCCAATGGGCATCAAGCTACAGCTCTAGTTCCTTAACACTTCCTCTGCATGCTGCAACTCAGTGCACCTGGTGTAGGTGTGGTTATCCGGCAAACTGGAGGTCTCCCAGAATTCCCACATCTCACACAAAGAACACAACACATCTCCTGGAGCCATCTCACCCAAGACTGTTCTCTGAAGCCTGATGTGCCGAAGTTTCTAACACAAATGCTGCTGTACTTGTTCCTGCCTTACTTTTATTTTCCCTTGCTAATGAATCACTATTCATTGGGCTACTGGAAAACATCTAAAGCCCATGAGCACTCCTTTTCTTTCTTTTCCAATATTTTTATTAGTTTTAAGACTTTTAAAAACTACCAATTACATTATATCTGTTCATAATAACAATCTCATTACCCCGTATTCATATAAGTTAATCAATAGTTATATTGAATTATACTAATTTATTACAAAAAAAATCTAACCCCTACCAGGACTGAAGCTGTTCATTAAGGAGAAAAGACCTACTCATATAATAAAACTTAATAACAGATAACAAATTGAAGGTTTTGAAAATAATTCAGGAAAGGTCCCCACTATATTTGAAAGTCTTGACGAGATTCAGAAGTTGAAGAATGAATCTTCTCTCAATCTAAACATGACATAACGTCACATAGCCATTGAACATGAGTAAGTAGGAGGAAAAACATCTTTTCAATTATACAAATGCTATAAGAGAGCTAAAGGCCAAAATATCCAAATCAGATGCCTTCAGCTTAATATCTCGTCCTGCAACAATACCGAATAGAGCTATCAGAGGGTTAGGCTTAAAATTGACTTTAAAAAGTAAGGAAATAGTTTAAAAGGCTTCCAATATTTTTCAAGATTGGAACAAGTCCAAAACATATGAGTTAATGAAGCTTCTCCATTATTACATCTGTCACAGTAGGGAGATATTTCTGAATAAAAATGAGATAGCTTATCCTTAGTCATATGAACTCTATGTACCACCATAAATTGTATGAGGGAATGACGAGCACATAGTGATGAAGTAATAACCAGTTTAAAGATTCATTCTAAGTTTCCTCAGATATTGATGTCTGTAAATCTTGTTCCCAGAGATTCTTCTTTTTGTCTAAAGGAGCATTCCTCGTCTCCAGTGACATACCATAAATATTAGATATTGAACCATTATGAAAAGGTGTCAAACTAAAAATTACATCTAGTAAGTTCTTATCTGAGATTATAGGAAATGTACATAATTGACATCTTAAAAAGTCTCTGATTTGTAAATATCTAAAAATGTGAGTTTAAGATAAGCTATATTTAAATCCCAAAAACATTTAATACCCAACCTGTCCTATTCTTTAAAAACTAAATCAGTCATGGAGGGTTTAAAAAAAATTAGAATAAATAGGACTTGCAAGGGAAAATCTCAATAAACCAAAGAATTTTCTAAATTGTATACAGATCCTCAGAATATGTTTAACTATCAATTAGTTTACTTACAGATAAAGGAAGCGAGGATCCAAGAAGATAAATAATAGAAAATTTATTAACAGAGTTAGCTTCTAAAGAAACCCATAATGGACAATCTACACAATTAATATAATATACCCAAAACGTAAGATATTGTATATTAACTGCCCAGTAATAAAACCTAAAATTAGGTAAGGCTAAACCTCCAGATTTTTGAGATTTTTGAAGATGAACTTTATTAAAATGAGGATGTTTATTTTTCCATATATAAGAGGATAAAATAGAATCAAGAGAGTCAAAAAGATATATAAATTTAGGAAGAATATTTGTTTTAATAGGATTAGTCCATCCAATCAATGAAATTGAAAGAGGTAACCAATTTAATTATATCCTTTTTACATGATTCAGTAAAGTAAGAAAGTTTTCTTTAAACAGGTGTTTATAATTCTTAGTAACTTACACCCAAATAAGTAAATTTGGTAAATACCAAATTATGTAGGTTCAATTTTTGTCCTGAAAACTGGCTAAAACGGGAGAGTAAAGAAAGTACACAAGGTAATGGGGTCTCAACATTAGAGATAAACAGCAGCATATCATCAGCATAAAGCGAAATTTTGTGAGTAATACCTGTCCTTAAAATACCACAGGTATCATTAGATTCTCGAAAAGCAGTGGCAAGAGTTTCTAAAGCTAGATCAAAGAGCAAAGGGCTCAATGGACAGCCTTGTCTAGTTCCATGATGAAGTTTAAATGGTTTGGAATTTTGAAAATTAGTAACAACCCGAGCAGAAGGAGATAAAGTAGTCCATTGAATAACATCTGGTCCAAAATTAAATTTTTCTAAGGTTTTAAATAAATAATTCCATTCTAACTGATCGAAGGCCTTCTCAGCATCTAGGGATATCACACATTCCGATATCTCCTGGGAGGGAGAGTAAATAACATTTAATACATGGCGTATATTAAAATGGGAATGTTGTTTTTTAATAAATCCAGTCTGAGCATCAGAAATAATAGAAGGTAGAATATTTTCAATCCTACGAGCCAGAACTTTAGAAAGGATTTTAGTATCAACATTGAGTAATGAAATTGGCTTATATGAAGAGCATTCAGTTGGGTCCTTGTTCTTCCTTAGGATAAGTGAAATAGAGGCTTCGTAGAAAAATTGAGGCAAGCTACCCAATTTGAAAGAATCCAAAAAGACTAAGTGTAATTGCGGTATAATTAATGAAGTAAAAGTCTTATAAAATTCTACAGAAAATCCATCAGGACCAGGAGCCTTCCCCAAGTGTAATGAATGTATAGCCTTGGCAATTTCCTCATAACAAATGGGTTGATCCATCTGTTTACAATTATCTGCAGAAAGTGCAGGAATGCTTAATTGATCTAGAAAATTATTCATTACAGTATTTAGGGGAATCAGAACTATAAAGTTTAGAATAGAATTCTCTAAAGGTATCATTTATTTCAGAGTGATCAGTTGTGCTATCACCATTAGTTTTGCAAATTTCTTTAATTTGTCATTTAGCTACAGAAGTTTTTAATTGGTTGGCCAATGCTTTGCCTGATTTATATCTGTGAATGTAAAATTGAGTTTTATCTTTAAGAAGTTGAGCTTCAATTGGATAGGTTAACAGAAGATCGTATTTAGTTTTAACTTCAACAGGTCTTTTATATAAAACAGGATCTGGAGCTATAGCGTGTTTTTGATTTAATTGTTTCAATTGATTGGCTAATTCTTTCTTTATTAGCTTTAATTTTAACACTTGCAGTAGAAGAAATAATTTGTCCTTTAATATAGGCCTTGAAAGTATTCCATACATCAGGCAACAATAAATATATGAGTTAGGCAAGGGTTTCTTATAATAAAACAACACGTTTATTAAACACAGAAAACAAACCCCCCAAAAGTAAACAAACACTACCGTAACCGGAAACAGCTGCTGAGCGGCTGTTCAAACAGTTCGTAAAGTGATATTCCAAAACAGTTCTTTAAAGTGATATTGCCAAAAGTTCGATATGCTCACAGTCCATTTAAAAGGAGAGACTTTACAGGACGATTTAAGTTATCTTTCACGTCGCTTGCTTCGATTCCCGACGTCGAAATTCCCACGAAGAATTTACGAAACAGAACGGCTTAAAGGCACTGACCTTTCCTTCTCCACTACCTTCAATCCTTTCTAGGTAAACCTAGGGATTAACACGAAGATAGTCAACGAAATCCTTCCAAATAAGGATCAAACAAAGGTCGCCCCCGTTTCACCGTAGAAAGCGATTCTCCTCGATCTTTACTTCCAACCTTGAATCTTCACTCTCCTCTAATTCTCAAACTAACAGAATCATAAAGAACCTGTTGGCATTAACCTTTTAAACTTTAGGCATTAAATAAAAACTTCATCCTTCAACTAAACTGCGTCATCACTTCAAACACGCAGTGGCATGAAGTCAACTTGGCAAATCCAGCCACGAACTGCCCCTCCTCACAGGGTGGGGTCTACCTTTTATAACCTGTAAAAAACCCATCACATGATCTCTACTGGCGGGAAAATGACGTCATTCCACCATCACAAGACCATCACCTCAAGTCCAGTACAGCTTCAACCCCAGTCACATGACAAGGGCACCACCGTCATGTGTCACGAGTACGTAACACCTCCCTCCAAAAAAAAACATTTTTGGTCTGACAAGAACAAAAATTTTTAACAATTGCTTACAAGAAAAACAAAGGTATAAATTTTATAACATACACAATACACAACACCATCATATAACAGCTTATAAGTCACAATACAGTAGGAGTGTTACAATTGAAAAAAAAACCACTCCATAAAAAAAAATTACCGTGTACATTCAACATCGAAATAGACAATCAGCAACCACATTATCTTTACCTTTAATATGAGTTATCACAATATTGTACTCTTGTAACATCAAACTCCAATTTAATAACCTTCTGTTTTTGTTTTTCATCTTACTCAGAAAAACTAACGGATTATGATCAGTGTAAACAATAAGTGGTTTCTGAGTTGTACTAACATATTAGAATTCTCTTCCTTTTTATTCTCCTCAAAAAACAAATAATATGCCTCTCAAGAAATTTTAAAAATTCCTTATCAGATAACAGTTGTATTAAAACGTCAAATTCTGTTTGTTTGAGGAAGACCAGGGAGATTTAAAGATAGAAATACAGGCACATGATCTGAAACAGCAATCTCTTTATATTCACAGGAACAAACTGCTGAAATCATTCGACTAGCAATAAAAAAAATCATTCCTGGAATATATATGATGAACTTGGGGAAAAAAATGAGTGCCCCCTATCTAAAGGATGTAAGAAATGCCAAACATCAACAATACCACATTTCAGTAAAAAAGGTTGAATAAACAAAGCTGATATATTAAGAGATGCTGGTTTAGAAGATGATTGGTCTAAAATTGGGTGTAGCCAGCAATTAAAATCTCCTTCCATCTCCAAAGAATAAAGACTAGGAACTGGTAAAAATGAAAAAAAAAACGCTCAAAGAATCCTGGTTCATCTATATTTAGGGCATACACATTGGCAAATATTATTATTTTATTATCTAGTTTTCCTGAAACTATAACAAAATATCCATTAGTATCAGACACTATGTTGGACAAAGGAAAGTGTATTATCTATAAGAGTCGAAACTCCTCTAGATTTGGCCTGAAAAGACGAATGAAAACAAAGTCCGTTCCAGCGGCTAAAAAAATGTAATTATCACATTTGCGTATGTGAGTTTCTTGTAAAGAAAAATAATAGGGACCTTAAATTTCTTAATATAAGCAAAAATGTTATTACGTTTAACAGGGTGATTTAACCCGTTCATGTTAAAACTGAGTAAGTTAATAGTTTGGTCCATTTTTAGTATTATTTAAAGGAAGGGTTAAAATGTAAGTTAAAACCAATCCACAAACCTTAAGAAATGGTAACCAAGCAACAAGTTGGCAAAAAAAAATTGTAAACAGCTTCTGAGGAAAAAACCCATCCCCCCACCCGCCTCCCAAAGAAGGAAAACCGACCAATAGAAAGCCAGCATCTACAAATACGGACAACCCCCCCCCCCCCCAAAAAAAACCTGGCGATTGCTCTAATTAGTCTCAAGGTTGTTTATATTCCAACCTAGACTAAACCAGACAATAAATTCAATTCCCGTATATCAAAAATACTGTATTAAAAAATACAAAAGGAAATTAGTTAAAGGTTTAGCAAAAGTGAAAGATACCATTATTCATACAGAAAGACATTAAACATTTAATCTTATATCATTATGAAAAAACAGGCTAAGCAGTTAGCTTTCAAATTTAAAAAAGCTTTATGCTTCATTCAAATGAAACCATTCAAAGGGTCCATCTTTAATGAGATCCTCAGTCAAACTGGGTAGCCAAGGAACGTGTTAAAACCCTTGTTTAAAAAATTCCAACGAAGCTTGTTTAAACTTAGCATGTTCCTGCATAACCTCAAGTGAATAGTCTTTGAGAATCTACTATTCCACCCTATAACAAATCATGCCCCTTCAACGGGATTTGCGAATTAAAAGCTTCTCATTTAATTTTGTGTCTTCATGCAAGAACAAACTAAACAGCTAGCATTCGGATTTTAAAAACCTTTGTGCTTCAGCATTCCAACGAAACCATTCAAAAGAACCGTTTTTAAGGGAGATTCTGAGACAAGCTGGATAGGAAAGGGAAGGTTTAAAAAACTTGTTTAAAAAGTCAGACATAACTTCTTTGAACTTAGCGCGTTCCTGCGTAACCTCAGGCGAATAATCTTCAACAATTGTAATCTTGCTGCCACGATAATCAGTCATGCCACTTCGATGAGATTCGCGTATTAACAGTTCCTTTGTTTTAAGTTCATGAAAACAAATTATTACCGATCTTGGTCTATCTCTGTCAGGAGATCTAAAGACAGGAGACCTGTAAACTCGATCAATCATAGGCAAAGACGCCAAATTTTCTGGAAATAATTCTTGCAGAAAGTTTGCAAAGAATTCCATAGGATGAATCCTTCAATTAATTCTTCGAGACCCAGAACCCGTAGATTGTTCCTTCTGCTTCTATTTATTATGTTGATGATCTTCTGACTTAACTTTTCATTGGATTTTAATTGCTTTTCTCAAAGCTTTTGCAGTTCATCCACTTCTGTTTCCAGAGACGACTACATTGCTTCATTATTTTTTATACGTTTATCATGTTCATTAAGAGTTTGCTGAACAGAATCCAATTTACCATCTTTTTGAATTCAGAGCTGAATTGTTGAAATTTCTCAGAGGCTTCTCGTGGTTGACTTCGCAGCAAATCCATAATAGAATCCAAAGAAGCAGGGGGATCATCCTTTTTAGTACCTCTGCTACTCCTTGATGTAGCCATAATGAAAAAATATTACACTTAAAAAAGAAGTTTCAAGACAGGCTGGAAATAGTAAGATAATTAGAGTTGGAGCAAAGGGAGATTGCTGCTACTCCATCAGCCACCACCAGGAAATCTCAGCACTTTTTTTCAAAATGTCACTCAAGTTGCCTCCTCTCTCTCCTGATTCGATTAGGTTGCCAGAAAAAAAAACTACATTGTTTAGGATTGAGAGAACTTTGAATCTTTTGGAATTATTTGCAGGTAAAAGCAGTTTTGAAAGAAAGGTTTTGCTTTGTGGTTCCTGAGTTGTGACTTTACCTTTGTGATCGGTATCCTGCTATTTCCTGGCCCTCTTAATATATGATTTTAGATTCCTTGGCTGGTTTTGCTATTGATGGACTATTGAAGTTGTGTGAGGAGAGGGATGGGTTCTGTTCCTGTGCAGATCACTACTACTTCTATTAATGGCACCCCAACAGCAGCTCGGCAGTTCTTTCAGCTACAGGTCTATGTGAAAGCATTGAAAACCTTCATAAGACTTCTGTATGTCTGAGCCATGTGTTGTACTGCAGGCCAGTTGGGCACTGATTAAAGCAGACAGTCCAGGGAGTAACGTACTTGGACTAAAGGGCAAATTGAATAGTCAGGAGTGTAGCAGGCTTCTTTCTCGACAGGCTTTGTCTTGCGCTGGCTAATCTTGGTTTGGCCCATATACTCTGTGTGGAGCTATTATTCTGACCATACCTTGACCATAGTGTTCCATACCCCTCCATCCAAGTATTTATCCAAACTTCTCAAATGTTGCATTCAATCCTGCATCCACCACTTCTACTGGCAGCTCATTCCACACTCTCATCACCGTCTGAGTGAAGAAGTTCCTCGTGAATATTTCAGCTTCCACTTTTAACATATGTCCTCTAATGATAGTCTCACCTAACCTGAGGGGGAAAAGCCCGCTTGCAAATGCCCCTCATAATTTTGCACAGTACTGTAATTATCAATGTGGAGCAGAGAGTGAGTTTGTAAATCTGGCAGGAGCAGAAACCATAGAAAGGTTGCAGAGAAATACAAGGATGTTGCATGGATTGGGGAGCATGGCTTATGAGAGTAGGTTGAGTGAACTCGGCCTTTTCTCCTTGGAGCAACAGAGGAAGAGTGGTGACCTGATAGAGGTGTACAAGATAATGAGAGGCATTATAGGCATCTGTTAGTCTAGTAAGACCATGGATTTGCACTTTGGAAGGTTTCCAGGGTGCATGTCTTTGCAAGGTTGTATGGAAGCCCATGCTGCAAGTCTTCCCTCTCCATGCCACCGATGTTGTCAAAGGGAAGGGCACTAGGGCCGATACAGCTTGGCACTGGGCTCATTGCAGAGCAATGTGTGGTTCAGTGCCTTGCTCAAGGACACAACAGGCTCCTCAGCTGAGGCTCAAACTAGCAACCTTCAGATCACTAGACCAACACTTTAACCACTTGGCCATGCGCCAACACAGGCATTGTTGAGAGGCATTGATCATGTGGATAGTCAGATGCTTTTCCCCAGAGCCGAAATGGCTAGCACAAGAGGGCATAGTTTTAAGGTGCTTGTAAGTAGGTACAGAAGAGATGTCGGTTAAGTTTTTTTACACAGAGAGTGGTCAGTGCATGGAATGGGCTGCTGGTGGCAGATGTAGAAACGGAAACGATAGGGTTTTTTAAGAGACTCCTGGATAGGTACATGGAGCTTAGAAAAATAGAGGGCTATGGGTAAAGCCTAGGTAGTTCTAAGGTAGGGACATGTTTGGCACAGCTTTGTGAGCCAAAGGGCCTGTATTGTGCTGTAGGTTTTCAATGTTTCTAGGAGCAAAGGATGTTGGGAATGGCAAGGGTGGAACGCTGTGGGAGAAGTATGGAACAAGTGGCAGAGGAGTGTCGGGGCGGGAGAGGTGGTGTGTGTGTGCAGGCATGGTCACTTAATTCCAATCATTTGTTTATTGATCATTACAGAATGTTGCTCTAGTACTTCCCACTCTCTCACCTCTCCCTTCCCATTTCCCAGCCATAGTTCCCCTCTCCCTGCCCCCTTCCCACTCAGTCCACAATCAGAATCAGGTTTAGCATCACTAACATATGTCATGAATATTTTTATTACAGCAGCAGTACAGTACTGTATCTCTTATCAAATTTCTCATTCTTCTCGTGCATTTCTTATTCCTCATTTGATCTTAACTGTGTACCCCTGACTTTTTCTTTATCAGGGTCTCAATATCCCTTAAGAACCAAGGTTCCCCAAACCTGTTGATCTTGCCTATTTTTGTTTCCGAATATACAACACTGTACTTTTGGTATTACAGATTTGAAAGCTTCCCACTTCTTCTGTCTCTCTTTGCTGGAAATTGTAACACAAAGGATTCTGCTAATGCTGGAAATCCAAAATAGTACACACAAAATGCTGGAGGTGGAAATGGTTAAATAGGTGACGTTTTGGGCTTAGACCCTTCACCAGGACAGGAATGGAAGGGGGAAGGTGCCAGATTAAGAAGATGGGGGGTGGGGGAGAAGGACAAGCTAGAAAGTGAAAATGAAGCCAGGTGAATGGGGAAACAGTGATGAAGTAAGAAGCTGGGAGGTGATAGATGGGAAATGTGAAGGACTGGAGAAGAAGCAATCTGAAAGGAGAGGAGAGTGATAGCAGGTGAAGAGAAGAGATAAGAGGACAGAGTGGGGAATTGAAGGGGGGGAATTACCAAAAGTTGGAGAAATCAGCGTTCATGCCATCAGGTGAGGGGCTACCTCGACCTCATTGTGGTGCGGAGGCCATGGACCAACATGTCAGATTGGAAATGAGGATAGAAATTAAAATGGTTGGCCACTTGAGTGGAGATGCTCAACAAAGTGGTTAACCCACCAATTTACATCGGGTCACACCAATGTAGAGATGGAGATGGCTGCATTGGTTGGGAGCACTGGATGTAGTAGATGACCCCAACAGATTCACAGGTTTGGTACAAAGTTGGATCGCTTTGGGTGCCAAAGTGTGACTTTGGGCTGGGTGAAGGAATCTGGACCTGGAACAAGACACTCGGCAGCGTGGTCTAGGCCACGAGTCCTTTCCAGTTGCTTGGTCCTAGTGCGAGGTACGGTATGCTGTTTAGACAATTTAAATGCCAACCCAGATCAGAGGTAAGAGCTGATTCAATCGCTCTCTGTGATTTATCACTCCCGTCCAGGGTGCGGAGCCTTTCACTGTTCAGTTGTTGGGTCGATTTAAATGCCACAGATAGACTGAAAAGACAGGGTGTCAGTTGGGACAAGAACTAATTTTGCTCGTTCTCCGCCCTGGTTATCTTCATGGCACTGAGGCTATGAAGACTACCCCGGCTGCTGCGCTCCGTGCCTGCTAATGTGCAGGATTCCATGGAGGAAGCATGACTGTACATCAGGGAAACAAATGTGTTTGAGGGAATAGGAGTTTTAAACTCCCAATGCCGATTATCTTGCTGGCAAACGTGTAGTCTCTGGTGAATAAAATCAATTATCTCAGTGCTAGGGTGCTGAATCAAGGCTGATTTATACTTGTGCGTAGCCCTGATTTTCACTTCTGCGTTGCTCTACGCCATAGAGAGCATGGGTTGATATGCGCCAAAACTCTAGTTGGCGGTGGGGTTTCTGTGCCACTGTGTTGAGTTTCTTCATGAGAGACATGGATGAGGAAATGTATTTCAAACATTTCCACATGTCAGCAGATAGATATGACAATTTGGTTCATCTATTTCGCATCGGTGTATGCACAGCCTACAAACATGGCGGAGAAGAAGCAACTGGAAATGCGTAGGAGCAAATGCGATGCTCTCAAGCAGACCGATTACCGTTGTTGCGGTCTGCGTCGCCACAATGCTTGAGTAACTTTTCTGGAGAGGTGCACGCTGCACAGGGTACGGCGTCGGGTACATAATTCCTACGGCGTCAATGCGACGCACAAGTATAAATCGGCCTCAAGAGGGACATTAGGACCACGTGTGTCCTTTGTTTCACAGAATCCTGGTTAACCGTTTCCATGCCAGATGCAGCGATTCAGATCGACAGGTTTACGAGACACTGACAGGGTAGATCAGGGTGGAAGAGTATGCCTCATGATCAACTCTTCTTGGTGCACAACTATATCAGTGCTGACCCAATTCTGTTCACCAGACCTGGAATATTTAGTAGTTAAATCCTGTCCTTTTTTCCTACCAGGGAAGTTATCTAGGGTCATTTTGGTAGCAGTTACATTCCACCTCAGGTCAATGTCAATCTGGCTTTAGATGATCAGAGCAATGGGATGAACGTGCATGAAAGAGCATATCCTAACGCTTTCACCATTGTTTTGGGAGATTTTAACCAGGCCAGTCTGAAAAAATCACCAAGCAATTACCAGCAACAGACCACTTGCAATGCTAGAGGAAACAATACACTGGACCATTGCTATACCACCGTCAAGAATGCCTTCTGTGCTATTCCATGCCCTCACTTCAGGAAGTCTGATCACCTGGCTGTACTTCTACTCCCTGAGTATAAGCAGAGACTGGAAACTGCACCACCAGCAGTAAGGACCAAGAAGGTATGGACAAGGGAAGCACAGAAGCGCCTACAAGACTGCTTTGAATCAGTGGACTGGACTGTATTCAGGGATTCATCTTTGAACTTGGATGAGTATGCTGCAGTTGTTAACAACTTCATTAGTACTTGTGTGATGAATGAGTGCCTACAAAGACTTACTGTACATTCCCAAACCGAAAGCCATGGATGAACCAGGATATTCGTCTTCTGCTGTAGGCTAGAACTGTGGCATTCAAGTCTGACGACCGAAGCCTGAACCAGAAATCCTGGTTTGATTTGCTGAGGGCTATTTCAAGGGCAAAGAGACAATTTTGAATGAAGTTGGAGACGACAACTGTGATAAGGTTTGCAAGACATTACTTCCTACAAAGCGAAACCTAATAGCATGAATGGTAGTGATGCTTCACTACCAGATGAACTCAACACCTTCTACGCCCACTTTGAAAGGGAGAATACAACTACAGCTGTGAAAATTCCTGCTGCACCTGATGACCCTGTGATCTCTGTCTCAGAGGCCAATGTTAAGCTGACTTTAAAGAGAGTGAACCTTTGCAAGGCGGAAGGACCCAATGGAACACCTGGTAAGGCTCTCAAAGCCTGCGCCAGCCAACTAACGGGAGTATTCAAGGACATTTTCAACCTCTCACTGCTATGGGCAGAAGTTCCCACTTGCTTCAAAAAGTCAAAAATTATACCAGTCTAAGAAGAATAACATGAGCTGCCTTAATGATTATTGCCCAGTAGCACCTGCGTCTACAGTGATGGAACCCTAATGCAAGAGGTTGGTCATGACTAGACTGCTCCTGCCGCAGCAAGGACCTGGACCCATTGCAATTTGCTCATCACCACAACAGGTCAACAGCAGACTCAATCTCAATGGCTCTCCACACAGCTTTAGATCACCTGGATAACACAAACACCTACGTCAGGATGCTGTTCATGGACTATAGCTCAGCATTTAATACCATCATTCCCACAATCCTGATTGAGAAGTTGCAGAGCCTGGGCCTCCGTACCTCCATCTGCAATTGGATCCTCGACTTCTTAACCGGAAGACCACAATCTGTGTGGTTTGGTGATAACATCTTCCCCTTGCTGACGATCAACACTAGCGCACCTCAGGGGTGTGTGCTTAGCCCACTGCTCTACTTTCTCTGTACCCAAGACTGTGTGGCTAGGTATAGCTCAAATACCATCTATAAATTTGCTGACAATACAACCATTGTTGGTAGAATCTCAAGTGGTGACGAAAGGGTGTACAGGAGTGAAATATGCCAACTAGTGGAGTGGTGTCTCAACAACAACCTGGCACTCAACATCAGTGAGACAAAAGAGTTGATTGTTGACTTCAGGAAGGGTAAGACGAAAGAACATATACCAATCCTCATTGAGGTATCAGAAGATGAGAGAGTGAGCAGTTTCAAGTTCCTGAGTGTCAAGATCTCTGAGCATTTAACTTGGTCCCAACAGATGAATGCAGTTATAAAGAAGGCAAGAAAGTAACAATACTTCATTAGGAGTTTGAAGAGATTTGGTATATCAACAAATACACTCAAAGACTTCTATAGATGTACCTCTGTGAGCATTCTGACCGGCTACATCACTGTCTGGTATGGGGAGGGGGTGGCTACTGCAGAGGGTTGTAAATTTAGTCAGCTCCACCTTGGGTACTATCCTACAAGGTACCCAGGACATCAAGGAGTGGTGTCTCAGGAAGGCAGCGTCCATTATTAAGGACCTCTAGCACACAGGGCACGCCCTTTTGTCACTGTTACCATCAGATAAGAGGGACAGAAAGAAGCCTCGGCGATTCAGGAACAGCTTCTTCCCTTCTCCCATCTGATTCCTAAATGGACATTGAACCCTTGGACACTACCTCACTTTTTAAAATCTATAGTATTACTGTTTTTTGCACAATTTTTAATCTATTCAATATAGGGGTACTATAATTGATTTACTTATTTATATACTATTAATTTGTTTTTTTTTTCTATATTATGTATTGCATTGAACTGCTGCTGCTAAGTTAACAAATTTCACGTCACATGCCGGTGATAATAAACCCGATTCGGATTGCAGGAGGCTTTGGGCCTACTCTGGGCTGTTCTAGAGTTTGGATCTGAGAACTTAATTTTGGTTTTGAATGTTGTTGTTTGCTTTAATTGTTAGCATGATTCTTATTTTATTCTTTCTTTTGTGCATTGAGTGTTGTTTTTTTTTGTTTTTATTTAATTGGGTTCTGTCTGGTTTCTAGCTTTGTGGCTACCTGTGAGCAAACAAATCTCAAAGTTGTATAGTTCATAATTCTTTGATAATATTTGAATCTTGAAACGGAAGAGATTGGTGAGAGCAACATCAACAGTGGAGGAAGGGAAACCCCATTCTTTGAAGGATATCTCTGATGTTCTGGAGAGGAATGTCTCTTCCTGGGAACAGATGCAGCAGTATAGTCAAGATAGCCATGGGAATTGGTAAGTTTGTAAAAGATATTGGTAGACAATTTGTCTCCAGAGATAGAGAGTTTGAGAAGGGGGAGAGAGGTGTCTGAAATGGACCAAGTAAATTTAAGAGCACAATGGAAGTTGGAGGCAAAGTTGATGAAATTGATGTAGCAGTAATGCAGTTGTCAATGCAGCTCAGAAAGAGTTAGGAGCATTACCAGTGATATCTTGGAATATGGACTATTCCACATAGCCGACGAAAAGGCAGGCATAGCTGGCCCATTCAGGTGCCTGTAACTGCATGTTGAGTTTGGAGAAAGTGGGAGGAGCTCAAAGAGAAATTGTTGAAACTGGAAAGTTGTCCTTTCTCCAATTTAGAATCTGAACTTGAAGGACCAGTCCTATCCTTCATAGTTAGTGATGCAACACTTCCTCTGTTGACTAAATCCTAACCCCTTTTTCCAGTAGATTCCCTACAAATATGTAAGGCTCATCAACCTGTAATAACTTGTATCAACTCAAATTGCCAACAGATGAGAAGATGGAGTGCGAGGAAGGAATGAACGGTGGTGTCAGGGAACTGCCTACTCTTGTTTCTTTTTGTGTTCTCATCCAAATTCCTGATATAAGACCATAAGATATAGAGAGCAAAATTACGATTGAGAAGGTGCTCAGGAAGCTTAATAGTCTGAGGGTAGATAAATCTCCTGGACCTGATGAAATGCACCCTAGGGTTCTGAAGGAAGTAGCTGGAGAGATTATGGAGGTATTAGAGATGATCTTTCAAGAATCAATAGATTCTGGCATTGTACTGGATGACTAGAAAATTGCAAATGTTACTCCGTTATTTAAGAAGGGCGAGAGGCAGCAGAACTGAAACTGTTAGCCTGACATCAGAGGTTGGGAAGTTGTTGGAATCTATTGTTGAGGATGAGATTACAGAGTATCTGGAGGCACATGACAAGGTAAGCCAAAGCCAGCATGGTTTCCTGAAAGGAAAATCCTGCCTGACAAACCTACTGCAATTCTTTGAGGAAATTACAAGCAGGGTAGACAAAGGCGATGTATTAGTTGTGGTGTATTTAGATTTTCAGAAGGCTGACAAGGTACCACACATGAGGCTGCTTAGCAAGGTAAGAGCTCATGGAATTACAGGGAAGTTAAAGAATTGGCTGGTTGGCAGAAAACAGAGAGTGGGAATGGATCGTATTCTAGCTGGCCACCAGTTACCAGTGGAGTTCCACAGGGGTCAGTGTTGGGACCGCTGCTTTTTATGATGTATGTCAATAATTTGGACTACAGTATTAATGGATATGTGGCTAAATTTGCCGATGATACAAAGATAGGTGAAGGAGTGGGTAGTGTTGAGGAAACAGAGAGACTAAGATAGTTTAGGGGAATGGCAAAGAAGTGGCAAATGAAATAGTGTTGGAAAGTGTATGGTCATGCACATTGGTGGTAGAAATAAACAGGCAGACTATTATTCAGATGGGGAGAGAATTCAAAATGCAGAGATGCAAAGGGACTTGGGAGTCCTTGTGCAGAATACCCTAAAGGTTAACCTCCAGGTTGAGTCAATTGTGGAAAATGGCGAATGCAATGTTGGCATCCACTTCTAGAAGTATAGAATATGAGCAGACATATGGCGTTGAGGCTCTATAAGGCACTCGTGGAGTATTGTGTGCAGTTCTGGGCTACTTATTTTTGAAAGGATATACTGACATTGGAGAGGGTTCAGTGAAGATTCACGAGAATGATTCCAGGGACGAAAGGGTTACAGTATGAGGAACGCCTGGTAGCTCTTGGGCTGTATTCCCTGGAGTTCAGGAGAATGAGAGGGGATCTCATAGAAACATTCCGAATGTTAAAAGGCCTGAACAGATTAGATATGGCAAAGTTATTTCCCACGGTAGGGGAGTGTAGGACAAGAGGGCACGACTTCAGGATTGAAGGACGTCCTTTTAGAAATGAGATGTGGAGAAATTATTTTAGTCAAAAAGTGGTAGATCTGTGGAATTTGTTGCCACGAACGGAGGCCAAGTCATTGGGTGTATTTGAGGCAGAGATAGAAAGGTTCTTCATTAGCCAGGGCATCAAAGGGTATGGGGAGAAGGCAGAGGAGTGGGGATGAATGGAAGAATTGGTTCAACCCATGATTGAATGGCGGAGTAGACTCAGTGGGATGAATGGCCTACTTCTGCTCCTATATCTTAATGGTCTTATAAATCTCCAAAATTGAATTTAACTTCCTGTAAAGAAAGAAAGGGAAAGGAGGGTGAGCATGTGCCAGACTACATTGGGGAAGTGCCATTGCAGAGAGTCAACAGCTCTAAATTCCTGAGCCTTAACATATCTATCCAATGCCTGTCCTGGCCCAGTACAGAGATGTAATTATAAGGAAGGTGCTTCAGAATCTTTACTTCCTTAGGAAGTTATAGAGGTTTGATTTCTTCCAGAGCACTCTTAACAATTTTTCACAGATGAACTATAGAAAGTGTCCTGACTGGGTGCATAATTGTTTAGTGTGGCAATTTGAATGTGCAGGAACAAACGAAAAGCTTCAGAGAGAAGTGAACTCAGCCCAGTACATCACAAACACTTCCCTTCTTGTCAGTGATAGTATTTGCAGGATGTACTGCCTCAAGAAGGCAACATCCATTATCAACAATTCCACATTCCAGGCCAAGCCATCTTTTCCCAGCTATCATCAAGCAGTGGATACAGGAGCTTGAAGTCACACAGCACAACATTTAAGAACAGCTACTTCTCTTTAACCATTTTGTTCTTGAATGGAAAATGGAAAAACTCCTAATAAGACATTGGAGCAGAATTAGGCCATCTGACCCATAGAGTCTGCTGAGCCATTTAATCACGGCTGATCCTTTTTTTTCTCCTCCTCAGCCCCAGTTTCCAGCCTTCTCCCTGTAACCTTTGATGCCATGCCCAATCAAGAACCGATCAATCTCTGTGTTAAATACACCTGACAACCTGGTCTCCACAACTGCGCGTGGAAACAAATTCCACACATTCGCCACCGTTTGGCTAAAAAAAATCTCTGTGATTTGAAAGGGTGCCACTCTATCCTGAGGCTGTGCCCTATTGTCCTAGACTCTCCCACCATGGGAAACATCCTTTCCACATCTACTCTGTCGAGGCCTTTCAACATTCAAAAGGTTTCAATGAGAACTCCCCCCCGCCCCCCCATCCTTCTAAATTCCAGTGAGTACAGACCCAGAGTCATCAAACGTTCCTCGTATGATAACCCTTTCATTCCTGGAATCATCCTTGTGAACCTACTCTGGACCCTCTCCAAAGCCAGCACTACTTTTCTAAGATGAGGGGCCCAAAACTGTTCACTGTTCTCAAGTTGAGGCCCCACCAGTGCCTTATAAAGCCTCAGCATCCCACATCCTTGCTCTTGTATTCTAGACCTCTTAAAATGAATGCTAACATGGCATTTGCCTTCCTCACCACTGACTCAACCTGCGTTAACTTGTAGGGTATTCTGCACAAGGATTCCCAAGTCCCTTTGCATCTCAGATTTTTGGATTTTCTCCCCTTTTAGAAAATAGTCTGCATATTTATTTCTACTACCAAAGTGCTTGACCATGAATTTTGCCACATTGTGTTTAATTTGCCACTTGCTCATTCTCCTAATCTGTCTAAGTCCTTCTGCAGAAAGGATAAGTGCCAGGAGGGACGAATGGACAAGGGAATTGCCTGGGGAGCAATCCCTGTGGAAAACAGAGTAGGAATGGCAAGATGTGCTTGGTGGTGGGATCCTGCTGGAGATGGCCCCTTTAAAAGTGCAGCTAGGTAATGAGTTCTGCCTGCCTGTTTTAAGTGTTTTTCATTTAAACTTTGATAGATGTGAGTGTATGAAGACTTTGTGTACTGAGTTTCTGCTGTGGGGTTTAAAATCCAGAGATACACAAGAAATGCTTTTCACCCCAGGTGGTAGGCTGTTCAACTCGCAGGCTGCAAGAGTGATGGAGACAGGAACCCTCAATACATAGATAAGGCATGTCAAAGTGCATTTAAGGCATTATGACTGGCAAGAGCGATTAGAATCAATAGCTCTTTTCTTGCTGGCATTGTTTTTTGGCAAGATTTTACATTACTTGTATAATTTTAATAATCACAAATGCTGAAGCTTAGATTTTAATTTTTATTCTTTTTTTTTCCCTTAGGAGGGAGAGGACGAGAAGGCAGATGTTGAATAGTATCGAATAACTAAATTGGAGGGGTGTGGGAGAATCTGGCAGAGGTGTGTTAGCAAGTTGATATTATTGTATAAATTGAGGATGTGATGAGGGATGGGTATGGAATTAGAACAGGTGGAGATTTACTTTGTGCTGAAAAATGGGAAGTACAGAGGTGGGGGAGATGTATCAGATGTGGGAAGTACCCAGTTCTAGTCGTTATTACTGTACAAAAACAACTTATAATCAGTTAGCTGCTTCAGTGTGTTAAATCGCCCGAGATACTTCGCATCAAAAATTGACGTGAACAAGTCTTTGGGGTTGAGGAAGGAAGTTGGAGGGTGTTAGGAAAGGAATTGTAGAGCTCAAGGCCCTGACTGCTAATGTTGCAGTCAGGAGGGGCAGATTGATGAGTCTTTGTGAGTGCACCGTGTGCAGACTTCATGTACTGGTATTAATATAGGGTGTTCAGGAAGGAAAGTGGCACGTACAGGAAACATTATTTCAATCTGTGCTGAGGTTCAGAGATCATGGGATATACCAGAGTGAAGTGTTAGAGATCTTTCAATTAATCACACTCTCTGGGACAGCATTGGGTCTGGTTAATGTTGGTTTATTAGAGATCTTTGTGATTAGTCACACAGCATTAGGAGTCACTAATTTTGGTTTCTTAGTTTGTTAGTCCTCCCTTGACTTATGTCCTTTATTTCTTCTAGTTACTTACATCCAAGAAGTGACGCAATACTTTAAAAAGCCCTCATTGATTGCAGACCTTGCGTGGGACAGTCTGACACCTCAGTCTCCATCTCTGCGAGGTGAAGCCTCTGGTTCTCCAGATCACAGTGCTAAAGACAGCAAGACTTTTCCGCTGAAGATGTGCTATGTCACGAGGAACCTGAGCGTGTCTGATCCGGAGAGCAGGTTGAGATCTTAAACTCCATAAATAATCAAAAGTGTCAGACTGATCAAAAGAATGGATGAGATTCCATTCTGTATCTGCATTTGGGGTCTTTGGGCTTTACACATAAAGGCACAGAGTACAAGAGCAAGCAAGTTGCAACGACCCTTTTTGAGACGCTTCTTGGGCCACAGCTGGAATATGGTGCCCAGTTCTGGCACCACACTAGGAAAGGTATGAAAGCCTGGACAGTGTGCAGTTGTTAAATGAAGTAATTCCAGGGATAAGAGACTTCTGTTACATGGATAGACTGGAGAAGCGGCGGTTCTCTTTGGAACAGAATGACGTTATGGTATCTGGAGAGGTACTTATAAACGTGTGAAGGCTCCACACGCAGTGAATAGTGAGAGATTCCCCATTGGTGCAAGAGTCAACGATACAGATAGTTGGCAAAGTGATGCCTTTTGAGAATAAGAGAAGAGCTGGTTAATACAGCTAGCGCAGCTGATCTGGAGTGTGCTGAGGGTTGGGGTAACGGAGGGAACCAGACAAGTACTTGAACAAAAGCTGGCAGGGCAGTGGGACAAGCTAGATAGTTCTTGTGATCAGCGCAGGAAACATTTGTGTTTCTGATAGAGCCCAGAGTTGTCAGTGATACACTGTCCTGTTGTTATACTCTGAAACAACCCATAATTTTCACATAATAAATTCACCTGTTACACTAACACTCTGGTTTACTTCATAATCCTCATTAACTCAGTCTCAGCAGGTCTCACTAAAACTGAGAAATAAACTCTGTCCCACACACTATCTTTTTAATCTCATCCCTTACTAAAACCGTATAGCATATACATTCTAGTTTATCACATGTCACTCAGTTCTGATGTACTTTACACATCTGTGATGTTCATGGTGTACTCCTGTGCTGTAATCTTTTAAAACCCCCACAACGCTCATTGCAATTATTCAATATACGGTACATTCCTGATGTACTTTCCACATCCTATTTATGTCAAAAATGTTTCCTTCATTGCCTGAATTCAGGGAATTCGTCATTCTGAGAATCATCTCTAAGGCAAAGCATCTTTACTGAAGTAATGCTGAGAGGGAAATTCAGTGGCATTACCTGGTCTATACTGACCTCAAGTTCAGCTTTCTCTCACTTGCACATCTTTAATTTAGTAATCCTAAGTCAGTCAGTATGTTAAGGAAAGTAACCCCAGGGAATTCCCCTTGAGTTGAAAAAATACTTTATAGTTATTATTTCCTATTACCAATTTTCTACCCATTGACAATAGACAATAGGTGCAGAAGTAGACCATTTGGCCCTTCGAGCCTGCACCGCCATTTTGAGATCATGGCTGATCAATTACTATCAATACCCTCTTCCTGCCTTGTCCCCATATCCCTTGATTCCCCGATCCATAAGATACCTAGCTAGCTCCTTCTTGAAAGCATCCAGAGAATTGGCCTCCACTACCTTCCGAGGCAGTGCATTCCAGACCCCCACAACTCTCTGGGAGAAGAAGTTTTTCCTTAACTCTGTCCTAAATGACCTACCCCTTATTCTCATACCATGCCCTCTGGTACTGGACTCTCCCAGCATCTGGAACATATTTCCTGCCTCTATCTTGTCCAATCCCTTAATAATCTTATATGTTGCAATATGATCCCCTCTCAATCTCCTTAATTCCAGCGTGTACAAGCCCAGTCTCTCTAACCTTTCTGCGTAAGACAGTCCAGACATCCCAGGAATTAACCTCATGAATCTACGCTGCACTTCCTCTACAGCCAGGATGTCCTTCCTTAACCCTGGAGACCAAAACTGTTCACAATACTCCAGGTGTGGTCTCACCAGGGCTCTGTACAAATGCAAGAGGATTTCCTTGCTCTTGTACTCAATTCCCTTTGTAATAAAGGCCAACATTCCATTAGCCTTCTTCACTGCCTGCTGCACTTGCTCATTCACCTTCAGTGACTGATGAACAAGGACTCCGAGATCTCTTTGTATTTCTCCCTTACCCAACTCTACACTGTTCAGATAATAATCTGCCTTCCTGTTCTTACTCCCAAAGTGGATAACCTCACACTTATTCACATTAAACGCCATCTGCCAAGTATCTGCCCACTCACCCAGCCTATCCAAGTCACCCTGAATTCTCCTAACATCCTCATCACATGTCACACTGCCACCCAGCTTAGTATCATCAGCAAATTTGCTGATGTTATTTTTTATGCCTTCATCCAGATCGTTAACGTAAATAGTAAACAGCTATGGTCCCAATACCGAGCCCTGTGGTACCCCACTAATCTCTTTAAGAAACTTTGCCTAAAATCATGATGACATACCATTCAGAAGTCCATGTATACCACATTGGCTGTGTTTCTCATGGTGACCCTTTCTATTGCTTAATGAGAAACCCCTGTTTACTCTTTTGTTCATTGTTTCATATTATTGATGCAGGAGGCAGTTAGTGCTTGGAACAATCTCATGCAAGACATTTTGCAAACTCCACTCAGACAGCAGCAGAAGTCAGGATTGAGTCCAAGCTGCTCTCCCTCCTGCACCATTAGTACATTTGACTTACCTTCAACAAATCCATGCTGGCTTTCTCTAATCATAAGACCATAAGATATAGGAGCAGACTTAGGCTATTTGGCCCATCCATTCTGCTCTGTCATTTCATCATGGTTGATCCATTATTCCTCTCAACCCTTTCGTTTCATCTACCAAAATGCATAGCCATACACTTTGCAACACTGAATTCCATTTGCCATTTTTTTGTCTGTTCTAATCTGTTTAAGTTCTTCTGTAGCCTCTCTACTTCCTCAGCACTATTTGCTCCACCACCTATCTTTAGGTTGTCTGCAAACTTTGCAACAAAGTCATCAATTCCATCATTCAAATCATTGACATATAATATAAAACATATAACATGTGGTCCTAACACACATCCCTGTGGAACACCACTAGCTGCCAGCAGTCAATCAGAAAGGCTCCCTTTATTCCCAATCTTTGCCTCCTGCCAATCAGCCACTGCTTTATCTATGCTGGCATCTTTCCTGTAATATCATGGTCTTGTAGCTTGTTAAGCATCCTCATGTGGTATCTTGTCAGAGGCCTTCTGAAAATCGATAAACGCAGCATCCACTGAATCTCCTTTGTCTATCCTGCTTGTTATTTCTTCAAAGAATTCCAGCAGATTTGTCAGGTAAGGTTTTTCCTTGAGATTACCATGCTGACTGCGGCCTATTTTATCATGTACCTCCAAGTACACTGAGACCTCATTCTTAATAATCGACTCCAGCATCTTCCTAACCACTGAGGTCAGACTAACTGGCCTATAATTTCCTTTCTTCTTGGCCTCTCTCCCTTCTTGAAGAGTGAAGTGACAGTTGCAATTTTCCAGTTTTTTGAAACCATTCCAGAATCTAGTGATTCTTGAAAGATCATTACTAATGCCTCCACGATCTCTTGAGACACCTCTTTTAGAACCTTAGGGTATACACCATCTGGTCCAGGTGACTTATCTACCTTCAAACCTTTCAGTTTTGCAAGAACCTTCTCTCTAGTTATGGTAACTTCACATGCTTCTTGAACCCAGCTGCCTGGAACTTCCACCATACTGATAGTGTCTTCCACTTTGTCAATTTGCACGTAGCTCAGCCTGTGACCACCTGATTATCGTGTGTGGTTCTGCATTTTAACATGAACACTACCTACTCATATGCCTTGATTGTAACCACTGTTGGCCATTGACCAACACAAACACACACAAGACACACACCCTTCTCCCTCCTGGTTTCTCTCTATAGGCAGCACACCCTTTGGGATTCATGCATGTGGCTGTGAAGGACAGTCCCCTGCCCCCTAATTAGCCAGCACTCTCTTCTGCTAAGTTCTTTTTCATTCCCCGAACATGAAAGGCCAGTGTCTATGTCACTGACTGTTTGCTGTTCTCTACAGTCAATTCTTATCTGCATGGGTTGCCAGAACCTCAGCAGCTGGACACCATATTTGGGGCTCTTGATTTACTGCCTCCTTGGTCCCCATATCTGAAGCACTCGTTAACCCCCATCACCCACCCCCGATAACATTTAATTACCTCCCAGCAGAGTCCTGGTAACTTTCTCCCTCTATGATCATTGTCTGAATTGTGGTCTGTAACTCATTAACTCTAAGCTGCGGATTTCCCTGGATCTCACTGGGGTGTGTAAGCAGTCCTAGCTTTGAGCTGAAGGCTTACTGATTACATTGTGTATGAGTGGTGCTGACTGCTGTTGCTGTTTTGTGCCCACAGGTTATTTGAGCTGCACTCCCCTGATGGCAGACATGCGATCCTCCTGCGGAGCAAAGACGCCGCTACCGCACATACCTGGTTCATGGCAATCCACGCCAGTATCACAGCTCTGATCCCTCAGGCACAGTCTGACTTAACTGAGCTCTTGGGGCCCAGTTGCAGGGCCATTCAGCACCTTGGCTGGATCGCAGAACAGGTAGAGAGTTCCTGGTATTACAGTTGCTACCAGAAGCCACAGTTAAACCTTGTAGTTTGGAGGAAAGGGGGTTATTCTGCTGTTGTTTTGTTTCTGTAGTTGTCACTACTTGTGTTATTCTACCGAATTTTGTGGGCATGGAATGTGTGACGACACTTGTAGTTCGCACCGTCACATCTGAAGGTTCTGTTGGTGGTTAATGCAAGCAACAGATTTAACTGTATGTTTCAATGTACAGTATATGTGATAAATTAAAGTGAACCTGTGGTTGGGGGTGTTATGTAAAAAACGTAAAAACATAGTAAAACTACAGCACAATCACTCAACCTATTCTCATAAGGAATGCTCCCCAATCCAGGCAATATCCTTGTAAATCTCCTCTGCACCCCTTCTATAGTTTCCACATCCTTCCTATAGTGAGGTGAACAGAACTGAGCATAGTACTCCAAGTGGGGTCTGACCAGGAGCCTATATAGCTGCAACATTAACTCTCAGCTCCTAAACTCAACCCCACGATTAATGAAGGCCAATGCACCGTATGCCTTCTTAACCACAGAGTTAACCTGTGCAGCAGCCTTGAGCGTCCTATGGACTCGGACCCCAAGATCCCTCTGATCCTCCACGCTGCCAAGAGTCTTACCATTAATACTATATTCTGTCATCATATTTGACCTACCTCACACTTATCTGTGTTGAACTCCATCTGCCACTTCTCAGACCATTTTTGCATCCTATCGATGTCCCGCTGTAACTTCTGACAGCCCTCCACACTATCCACAACACCCCCAACCTTTGTGTCATCAGCAAATTTATTAACCCATCCCTCCACTACTTCATCCAGGTCATTTATAAAATTCGTGAAGAGTAAGGGTCCCAGAACAGATCCCTGAGGCACACCACTAGTGAGCGACCTCCATGCAAAATATGAGCCGTCTGCAACCACTCTTTGCCTTCTGAGGGCAAGCCAGTTCTGGATCTACAAAGCAATTTCCCCTTGGATCCTATGCCTCCTTACTTTCTCAATAAACCTTGTATGGGGTACCTTGTCAAATGCCTTGCTGAAGTACATATACATGGTGGTGGATACAGGTAGGATAGGGTCTTTTAAGAGACTTTTGGATAAGTACATGGAGCCTAGAAAAATAGAGGGCTATAGGTAAGCCTAGTAATTTCTAATGTAAGGACATGTTGGGCACAACTTTGTGGGCCGAAGGGCCTGTATTGTGCTGTAGGGTTTCTATATTTCTATGTTATACTACATCTACTGTTCTACCATCATTAATGTGTTTAATCACGTCCTCAAAAAATTCAGTCAGACTCGTAAAGCATGACCTGCCCTTGAGAAAGCTGTGCTGACTATTCCTAATCATATTATGCCTCTCCAGTGTTCATAATTCTGCCTCTCAGGATCTTCTCCATCAACTTACCAACCACTGAAGTAAGACTCACTGGTCTATAATTTCCTGGTCTATCCCTACTCCCTTTCTTGAATAAGGGAACAACGTCTGTAACCCTCCAATCCTCTGGAACTTCTCCCGTCCCCATCGATGATGCAAAGATCATTGCCAGAGGCTCAGCAATCTCCTCCCTCACCTCCTACAGTAGCCTGGGGTACATCTCATCCGGTCTCGGTGACTTATCCAACTTGATGCTTTCCAAAAGCTCCAGCACATCCTCTTTCTTAATATCTATGTGCTCAAGCTTTTCAGTCCGCTGTAAGTCATCCCTGCAATCACCAAGATCCTTTTCTGTAGTAAATAGTGAAGCAAAGTACTCATTAAGTACCTCTGCTATCTCTGCCGGTTCTGTACACACTTTTCCGCTGTACTTTTTCCAGTCAGATGATGATTCTTTTCTTTCAGCACTGTGATTTAATGTAAAAATGCATCTAGCTGTGGCTCAGTAATTGATGATTTTGTAGGTGACTGTTGCCACTACATTGCAACCTTGGCTTCTGTTGGCTACTGACCACCTGACTCACACTTAACAGCACTGTAACTTTCAAGGGCAACTGTGTTCTGAGATTACCTGCTGGGGTAACAGCACTGGTGGAGATGAGTTGGAGAAGGCAGTGTCCAGCGGTTATAGTTAAAGGATACCTGGCCTGGGGTAAGTTGTGGTGTTTGAGGTGGAGGATATGGAAAGGACTTAGCACAATGTATGGACAGTACTGTAATTTTTCTCTGCTTGGTCTGTAGCTGAAAGTAGAAGATGGAAAGCAGCAGTGGAAGCCGGTGTTGGCAATTCTCACGGACAAAGATTTTCTGCTTTACAACAGTGTGCCCTGGAATCGAGATCATTGGGCATCACCTTGCCAAAGCCACCCACTGCTGGCCACCAGGTATGTACAGCATGGAAACACAAAAATACAACTACAAATGCTGTGGATCAAAGAATATGTACACAACGCTGGAAGAACTCAGCAGGTCAGGCAGCAACCATGAAAAAAGAGTAGCCAACGTTTTGGGCCGAGACCCTTCATCAGGAATGGGGGCCAACGTTTCGGGCAGAGACCCTTCATCAGGAATGGGGGCGCCAACTGACCTGCTGAGTTCTTTCAGCGTTGTATGTATAGCATGGAGCTGCACCACTTCCTCTTATAGACTTGCACTGATGAGTTACCCTTGGCAGCTATGCGTCAATTTTCTGTAGACCTTTGCTGACAAGTTTCTCTTGATGACTGCACTCCATTTTCTTACAGACCTGTGCTGATGAATTCCCCTCAGTTTCTACACCCCATTCTCTTACAGACCTGTGCTGATGAATTCCCCTCGGTTTCTACACCCCATTCTCTTGCAGACCAGTGCTGATGAATTCCCCTCGGTTTCTACACCCCATTCTCTTGCAGACCTGTGCTGATGAATTCCCCTCGGTTTCTACACCCCTTTCTCTTGCAGACCTGTGCTGATGAATTCCCCTCGGTGACTTCACCCCATTCTCTTACAGACCTGTGCTGATGAATTCCCCTCAGTTTCTACACCCCTTTCTCTTGCAGACCTGTGCTGATGAATTCCCCTCGGTTTCTACACCCCATTCTCTTGCAGACCTGTGCTGATGAATTCCCCTCGGTGACTACACCCCTTTCTCTTGCAGACCTGTGCTGACGAGTTTCCCTTGGCAATTACACACCATTCTCTTACAGATTGGAGAGATCAGAAGCCTGAGAAGATGTACTTCACTCAGGTTTGCCAGTTGAGTAGAAAACCATCAACTTGTGGCAGTTTGTTGCTTTGAGCAGCGGCCAATCAGCATTCAGGATTGATTGGCATTGAATAAATTAATTAAAGTGGGACCATTGTTGAAGTGGTCAGAAGAAAAACTATAAAAATAAACTAAGAAATTATAGACAAGTGAGCCTGACATCAGTAGTAGGATACTTACTGGAAGGTATTCTAAAGGACCAGATATTTGAGTATTTGGATAGACATGGATTGATTAATGAAAGTAAACATGGTTTTGTGCATTTTAGGTCATGTCTAACCAATATTATAGAGATTCTTTGAAGAAGTTATCAGGAAAGTTGATGAAGGCAAGGCAATGGATGTTGCCTACATGGACATTTGCAAGGTTATTTGACAAGGTCCTTCATAGGAATTTGGTCAAGAAGGTTCAGTCACTTAGCATTCAAGATGAGGTAGTATATTGGATTAGGTATTGGCTTTATGGTAGAAGCCAGAGAGTGGTAGTAAATGGTTGCCTCTTTGACTGGAGGCCTGTGACTAGCAGAGTGCTGCAGGGATGGGTGCTGGGTCTGTTGTTTGTCATCTATATCAATGATCTGGGTGATAATGTGGTTAACTAGATCAGCAAATTTATGGATGACACCAAGGTTGAGGGTGTAGTGGACAGCGAGGAACAATGTCATGGCTTGCAGTGGAATCTGGATCAGCTGGAAAAATGGCAGATGGAATTTAATGCAGGCAAGTGCGAGGTGTTGCACTTCAGTGGGACCAAACAGGGTAGGTCATAACAGTGAACGGTAGGGTACTGAGGAGTGCGGTAGAACAAAGGGATGTGGGAATACAGGTCCATAATTCATTGAAAGGGGTGTCACAGTTTGATAGGGTCGTTAAGAAAGCTGTTAGTCTTCATAAATTTACATATTGAGTACAGGAGATGGGATGTAATGTGAAGTTGTACAAGATGTTGGTGAGGCCTAGTTTGAAGTACTGTATGCAGTTTTGGTCACCTACCTACAGGAAAGGTGTAAATAAGATTGAAAGAGTATAGAGAAAATTTACAAGGATGTTGCAAGTGTGGAGGACCTGAGTTATATGGGAAGGTTGACTAGCTTGGAATTTAGAAGATTGAGATGAGATTTGATAGAGGTATACAAAATTATGAGGAGTATAGATAGGGTGAATGCAAGCAAGCTTTTCTCACTGAGGTTGGGTGGGACTAGAACTAGGGGTTAAGGGTGAAAGGTAAAAAGCTTAAGGGAACACGAGGGGAAACTTCACTCAGAGGGACGTTAGATGGTGCCAACGCAAAGGGTGCATGCAAGCTCAATTTTAATGTTTAAGAGAACTTTGGATAGATACATGGATGGTAGAGGGTATGGAGGACTACGGTCCAGGTGCAGGTCGATGGGAGTAGATAGCTTAAATGGTTTGGCACAGACTAGATAGACTTGTTTCTATGCTGTACTTTTTATGACTCTGATCTGTGCTGATGAGGTCCCGTTGGCAGCTACTCCCCATTCTCTTAAAGACCTGTGCTGACAAGGTCCCTTCAGCAACTATGCCACATTCTTTTTCAGATCTGCAATGACGAGCTCCCCTTGGCATTCACCTAGTGAGGGAGTAAGCTGAACGGATCCTGTGATTGGAATCTGTGACGGGTAATTATAGGCCCCAATCACAGAAGAAAGAGTGGTCTTACATTGTTGATTTGTTCATATAAATCTTCTTTTGCTGATGGGTATCTTTGTAAACAGTTATGTCCCTCTACTTCTGAGCTTTCTGTAAATAGATAGATGTCCCTATCAGGTCACAGGCAAGGGGGCATGAGACAGCTTTCACAGAAAAAGTATTCAAAGAGATTCTTTAAGTATATTTCAGGTAAAAGAGCGATTGTGGAGATAATTGTTCCAGGAATAGAGCAAAGTTTATTTACCTGTGGAGCCACAGGAGATATGCAAGGTCCTGAATGAATATTTCTCTTCTGTCTTTATTGGGAGAAAGACTTGGTCTAGGGAAATTTAATGGGGTGCCTTGTGGATTATCAACATAACAGCAGAGGAAGTACTAGACTTCTTAAAAGATAGAAAGGTTGGGAAATCTGCAGGGCCTGACTAGGTGCATCCATGAACAAACATTGTGCAAGCCCTGACTGAGATATTTGCATCATTGTTAGCCACAGGTGAGGTGCTTATATACTGGAGGATAGTGAAGGTTGTGCCTTTATATCAAAAAGTCTGCAAAGAAAAACCTGGGAAATATAGACCATCTGTGGAAGTGATCCTCCGACAAGTGCTGATGAATGGTCTCAGCCCGAAACATCAACTGTTTATTCGTTTCCATAGATGCTACCTGGCCTGCTAAGTTCCTCCAGTATTTTGTGTGTGTTATTCTGGATTTCCAGCATCTGCAGAATCTATTGTGTTTAACTATAAAACAGTAAGCTGGGAGAGGGTTCTGAAGGATAAGATGTACATGCATCTGGAACGACAGATTGATTAGGGAAAGTCAGCATGGTCTTGTGCTAAGATCATGTCTTGCAAACTTAAATAAGTTTTTTGATAGCACACACAAAATGCTGGAGGAAGTCAGCAGGCCAGGCAGCATCTAAGGAAAAGAGTGCCGTCGATGTTTCCGGCTGAGACCCTTCAGCAAGACTGGAGTTAAAAAAGATTAGGAGTAGAGTTGTAAGTCAGGGCTTGTCCTCACTTACTACCCCACCAGCCTCTGCATCCAGCATATAATTCTCCGCAACTTCTGCCATCTTTAGTGGGATCTCACCACCAAGCACATCTTCCCCCCCCATCATCCCGCTTTTGGCTTTATGCAGGAATCGCTTCCTGCATGGCTCCCTTGTCTTTTCATCCTTCCCCACTGATCTCCCTCCTGGCACTTACTTTTGCTACACCTGCCCCAACACTTCCTCACTCACTACCATTCAAGGCCCAAAACAGTCCTACCAGGTGAGGCAACACTTCACCTGTGAGTCTGTTGGGGTCATTTACTGTATCCAGTGTAACCTCCTGTATATCAGAGGGACTCGACACAGATTAGGAGACAGCTTCACCGAGCACCTGAGTTCTGTCCACTGGAAAAACAGGATCTTCGCATTCCAATTCCAATATGTCTATTCATGGCGTCCTCTACTGTTGTGATGAAGCCACACTCAGGTTGGAGAAACAACTTCTTGTCTTCCGACTGTGTAGTCTCCAACATGATGGCATGAACATGGATTTCTTGAACTCCAGTAATGCCTCCCTCCAATCACCGTTCCCATCCCCTTTTCCCTGTCTCAGCTTATCTCCATGCCTGCTCATCACCTCCCTCTGGTGCTCCACCCCCCCCCCCCCCCCTTCTTCCATGGGTTTCTGTCCTCTCCTATTAGATTTCCCCTCCTCCAGCCCTATATTTCTTTCAGCAATCAACTTCCCAGCTCTTTACTTCATCTTTCCACCTCCCGATTTCACCTATCACTTGTGTTTCTCCCTCCCCTCCCCAGATCTTATTGCTCTACTCATCTTTTTATCTCCAGTCCTGCCGAAGGGACTCAGCCCAAAACGTCGACTATACTCTTTTCCATTGATGCTGCCTGGCCTCCTGAGTTCTTCCAGCATTTTGTGTGCGTTGCTTGGATTTCCAGTATCTGCAGGTTTTCTCTTGTTGCAATAGGTATATTTAATGTCAGAGAAGTGTATACAGTGTGCGTCCTGAAATTCTTTTTCTTGGCAGAAATCCATGAAAACAAAGGAGTGCCCCAAAGAATGAATGGCAGCTTAATGTTAGAAACCCAAAGCCTCCACCCCCAGCTCCCCCCACACGTATAAGCAACAGCAAAGCAACGACCCCCCCCCCCCCAACTGGCAAAAATGCATTGGCAACCCCCACTGAGCACTCAAGCATACATCAAAGCATCATTAAAGACAGACTCGCAGTACCCCAAAGACTACTCACTTGTTCACCTTGGTAATTCAACATACCACTCTGTGTGTGTGTGTGTGTGTGTGTGTCTCCCCTCCCCCTCATCCTCTTCCCCCCCCCCCCCCTCAGGAAAAGGAGGTGTCCCTGTTTTACAGCAAGAGGGGAGACAGAACAAGCAACTCGCTGATTTATGATGCTAAAAGTCTGTTGCGTCGCTTTTTCCGAGCACTGCACCCAGAGAGTCGGTACCAAAAGAGGCACAGCTTTCTAGATGCACAACCCTCAGCAGCTAACCCTCCCTGTTCCATGTTCTCCTGCAACACTTAAGTCAGGGGCGCTGGCCTGGAGTCAGCATGTCTCCAGAGCCATGAAAATCCGGAATCATGAAGGCATGCTCACCTTCCAGGCCATGTTCTTAGGATATCAAAAGGCGGCCGGTCGCAAGGCCCCAAGAGCAGGTCTCATTCCTGCGAAGACCTGAAGTCAGAGAGTAATTCCAGATCAGGATCTTCAAAAGAACCTTGAAAAGGAAAAAAAAAAGATATCAAAGATAGAAATGGAGCTGTTTCCAAAGATGCAGGTAAAGGAGTCGCTGTTTAGCCATTTGTTTGTGTTTGGATGAAAATATAGGCTGGATAGAAACTTGCAGATGACACAAAAATGAGCAGAATTGTGGACCATGAGGAATGTTGTTGAAGAATGCAGCAGGATATAGACCCCTTGTAAATTTAAGCAGAGAAATGGCAGATGGAGTATAATCTGGACATATGTGAGGTGTTATCTTTGAGAGGTCAAGTGTAAGAAAGAAATATAAGATTAAAGACATAGGAGCAGAATTTGGCTATTTGGCCCATCGAGTCTGTTCCACTATTAAATCATGGCTGATCCTTTTTACCCCTCCTCAGCCCCACAACCTGGCCTTCTCTCCATAACTTTTGATGTCGTGTCCTATCAAGAACCCTTCAAGTGCTGCCAAACCATTTCCTCAACACTACCTGCCCCTCCATCAATCTTTGTATCATCTGCAAACTTGGCAACAAAGCCATCTATTCCATCACTTAAATCATTGATATACAGCATAAAAAGAAGTGGTCCCAACACCCATCCCTGCAGAACACCAGTCCCTGGCAGCCAATCAGAAAAGGATTCTTTTATTCCCACTCACTGCCTCCTATCAATCAGACAATGTTCTAACCATGTTAGTAACTTTCTTGTAATGCCATGGGCTCTTAACTTGGTAAGCAGCTTTGGTGTGTGACACTTTCAGAGGCCTTCTGGAAGTCCAAATATACAACATCCACTGCATCCCCTTTATCTATTTTACTTGTAATCTCCTCAAAGAATTCCAACAGGATCATCAGGCAAGATTTTCCATGAAGGAAACCATGTGGACTTTGTCCTAACTTGTCCTTTGTCACCAAGTACTCCCTGACCTCACCCTTAACAATTGACTCCCAACATCAGCCTAACTGGTCTATAATTTTCTTTCTGCTGCCTTCCTCTTTTCTTAAAGAATGGAGTGACATTTGCAATTTCCCAGTTTCGTGCCAGAGTCCAGTGATTTTTGAAAGATCATTTCTAATGCCTCCACAGTCTGTACCACTACCTCTTTCAGAACCCTTGGTCCAGTTCATCTGGTCCAGGTGACTTGTGTACCCTTAGGTCTTTCAGCTTTTTGAGTACTTTCTATCTTGTAATAGTAACTATACTTCAAGTGGCAAGTTCTTTACAGAGAGTGGTGAGAGTCTAGAAGTTGCTGTCAGGGGACATGGTAGAAGCATATACTGGTTAGGTTTTGTAGTTTCAAAACATTAAACATTACGAAAAAAAACAAGAAAGCAGAGGGATGCAAGTCTTAGTAAGTTCTTTTAAGTGTGACATGCCCTTATCATGTGGTGGTGTGACAATGTACGGAATTCAGATTTACACATATAACCCATAATGAATTATTTAAGTGAACAAGAATGCTTAATCAAGCAATTAATACTGTGTGTCTTTCTTGAACTGAAAGGGATAGCTTCACTCAACTTCACTTGCCCCATCATTGAAATGCTCCTACAAACAACGGACTCTTCAACATGTGTTCTCAATATTTATTGCTTATTTATTTATTATTATTATTTCTTTATTTTTGTATTTACACAGTTTGTTGTCTTCTGCGCTCTGGTTGAATGCCCAAGTGTTTCATTAATTCTGTTATTGTTATCATTCTATAGATTTATTGAACACGCCCACAAGAAAATGAATATCAGGGCTGTATATGGTTATATATATGTACTTTGATAATGTTTACTTTGAACTTCAACAAAAATTAAAAGACCCCCTCTCCCCACCTTTTAAATCTACTCCTTATCTTTTTTATCTCCAGTCCTACTGAAGGGTCTCAGCCCAAAATGTCAACCCTGCTCTTTTCCATTAGGGTTTCCAGCCTCTGCAGATTTTCTCTTGTTTGAGTTTTTTGATAAAGTGACCACAGAATTGGCTGGACATAGAAAACCAGGGTGTTAGTGAAGATTGTTTCTTGGACTGGAGGCTCGTGACTAATAGTGTGTTGCTGAGGTCAGTGTTGTCCTATTGTTGTTTGTCATCTACAATGGTGATTTGTCTTGTGTATGTGACCGGTTACACAACAAAACTATAAATAAAAACACTAGCGACTGGAGCTAAGTTAATGGGATTTTTACTTACGGAACCCGAACTGAACACATATATACAGATCAATAAGCGCCTAATAGCGCATGCTCAACGTGTTACTACGACATAGAAGAGTCCCATATTATACAGTAGGCTATATGGTACACTTCTCCCCTTTTATTTTAAAAGTGTATCAACTTTTTTTTCTGGGGCACTACGCTAAACAAATACTGTATGTGTACCCTTAATATACAAATGCCTACCAACTGTTTAATTAGTAACTTAATAATATGAAATTATAACAAAGTAACACAATAATAATTATTATAACTGAATTCTGGTGGGGAGGGGGCCTTCTCTGCCTTTCCAGGTAACGTTTGCCCTGCAGTGTTTGATTTGGGGAATTAGTCTCCACAAGTACATCAGGTGAGTTCTCAGCACTGATGACAGGCTTATCTGTGGGCGAGGTTGATGTGGTCACATCAGGAATGTTTGCTTCTATGTCTGGGGAGCCAGGGCAAGATGTTGTTGTGTTTTCCACCCAAGCATTCAGAATTTGATCCACATGATGTCTCCGTACATTCTCTCCCACCTGTACTCTATACATCAGTGGCCCGTCTATGTTGGAAATTATACCCGGCTGCCACTTTTCAGTCTGGTATAGCCCGTGCAAGAACTGACTGTCCCAGATTGAAGTTCCGTGTTGACTTAGCATTCAAGTGTTTTTATTGTCTGTTCTCTACATCACGCCATACACTTGATTTGAGAAGATCCATATGGGGCTTTAGGTTCCTGTTTAGAAACATCATCGCTGGAGTCTGGTTAGTGGTTGCATGTACTGCATTACGATAGGCGAGGAGGAAGTTGTCTGTCTTGTGTTGTAGTGGTTGATTTTCGCTGTCCCTTGCCTTGAGGGCTTCTTGAATGTCTGCACAAATCTTTCTGCCAAGCCATTTGTGGATGGATGATAAAGGACGGATGTAAAGTGCTTGATTCCATTGTTCTTCACAAAACTTTGAAATTCTTCAGAGACAAATTGTCATCCATTGTCTGTGCAGATTCGCTGTGGTATGCCATTCCTGGTGAACATGGCCCTCAGAACTGCAATGGCCTTTTCCGATGTGGTTGTCTTCATTTTGATGATCTCTGGCCATTTGGAATGTGCATCAACGACGATTAAAAAGAGAGTCCATGAATGGTCCAGCAAAGTTGATGTGCACTCGCTGCCATGGTGATGGTCACTCCCACGAATGGAGAGGGGCTTGTGATGTTGTGTTCTGGATCTTTTGACATCCAGAGCAGTTCTTGGTCATGTCCTCAATTTGTTTATCGATTCCTGGCCACCACACATCGGCATGGGCAAGACCTTTCATCTTCCGCCCTTGTTACCTCCAGCATTCTGATGCATAACCTGGGAGGAATCACAACTCATGAGCCACAAATTAGTGTTCCCCGACACACTGACAACTGCTCCTCCCTCACTGAAAAGGCTGGAAACAGTGTGTTACACCACGCCGGCCATCCCTTTACCGTGATGTCATACTCTTTTGACAACGTAGGGTCATTGTGTGTTTCCCTTTCAATGAGGTTGTTTGTTACTGGTAATTGTTCAACTATTGTTGTGTGAAAGATCTCTGCTGAGTCCATTTGTGTAGATACCTTGGAAGTGGGCAGTGGTAACCATGACAACTCACCTGCGTTGCTTGGTCCCTTTGTGTTCAATGTCATACCTGTGACCTCTTAAGAAAAGGGATCATCGCTGTAGCCTTTGTGCTGTCATCACCTTTTCTTGGATTGAACATTGACAAGAGCAGCTGATAGTCAGTCAACAAAGTAAACTTTTGGCCTTGCAGGTAAAGACTAAATTTCTTGATTCCCTACGCAAGGTTTGGGGCCTCTCTGTCAATCTGTGCGTAGTTGCGTTCAGCTGAAGTTAGCGTTCTTGAGGCAAAAGCTGTTGGTCTTTCGGAGCCATCTGGAAACTTGTGCAATAACACAGCTCCTATCCCATGGGGCGAGGCATCACAAGCTAGTCGGATAGGTAAGGAGGTGTCAAAGTGCGCGAGCACCCTGTCTAAAGTTATGAGTCTTTTAGTTTCTTGAAATGCTTTCTCACAGCTCTCAGTCTACTTCTATTGTGTCCCTGCCTGTAATAATGCATTTAGTGGGTGTAGGACTGTGGATAGGTTATGCAAGAACTTATGTTAGTAGGTCACTAGACCAAGATATGCTGTCAACTGAGACACATTTTTGGGTGGTGGTGCCTTAAGCACCACTTCTATCTTGTCTTGAGACATGTAAACCATCCTTGTTGATCACATGCCCACAGTATGAGATTTCCTTTTTGAAAAACTCACATTTCTGTCGATTAGCTCTGAGCCCATATTCTTGTAACCTGGTGAGCACTTGTTTAAGGTTAGAAAGATGTCGTTCATCATCTTTGCTGGTGACAGTGATGTCATCCAGGTAACACTGAGTCCCTGGAATCTCCTGCAGAACCTGGTCCATTGCCCTTTGTCAGACTGCAGGCACTGAAGCTATCCCAAAAACCAACCTGTTGTACTGATAAAGTCCTTTGTATTTATTGTCAGGTATTTTTTGGATGCTTCCTCAATTTCCATTTGAGGGTAAGCCTGGGTCAAATCAATTTTTGTGAATTGTTCCCCTCCTGATAGGGAAGCAAAAATATCCTCATTACGGTTAAAAATATACAAGGCATGGTTAGTCATTTGCTGAGGACATCAAAGTGGTGGTTCTGTAAATGTTCAAGAAGTTCGTCAAAGAGTACAATGAGATCTTGATAGGCTGGGTAAGTGGGCTGAAGACAAAAAAACTGGATTGGGAATAAAGGGGTTCTTTTCTGATTGGCTGAAGAGTGGTCTTCCATAATTGCTGGTGTTGGAACTGCTTTTCATGTTTTATGTCAATAATTTGGATGATAGAATTGATAGCTTTATGGCATGTTTGTGGATGATACAAAGATAGGTAGAGGTGCAGGTAGTGTTGAGGAAGCAGGGAGTCTGCAAAAGGACTAAAACAGATTAGGAGAATGGGAAATAAGTGGCAGATGGCATATTGTGTAGAGAACTGTAGTCGTGTACTTTGGTAGAAGGAATAAAGGCATAGACTCTTTTCTAAATGGGAAGAAAATTCAAAAAATTCTAAGTGCAAAGGAGCTTGAGATTCCATGTGTAAGATTCTCCAAAGATTAACTTGAGGTAGCAATGTCAGCATTCATTTCGATAGGACTAGAATATAAAAGCAAATATGTACAGTAATGCTGAGGCTTTATAAGGCATTGGTCAGACCATACTTGAAGTACCGGGAACAGGTCTGGGCCTTTTACCAAGAAAAGATGTGCTGGCATTGGAGAGAGTTCAGCGAAGGTTGATAAAAATGATTCTGGGAATGAAAAGCATAACATAATGTTGCAAGAAAAAGTTTGTGAACCCTTTGCAATTGCCTGGTTTCCTTCATTAAGTACTCATAAAATGTGATCTGATCTTTATCTAAGTCACAATAATAGACAAACACAATTGTCTAAACTAGTAACACACAAACAATTGTATTTCTTGTCAATATTGAGTACACCATTCAAAAACGTATATGAACCTCTGGGATAATGCCTTCTACAAAAACTATTTGGAGTCAGCTGTTCCAATCAGTGAGATGAGATTGGAGGTGTGGGTTGAAGAGGTGCCCTACCCTATATAATAAAAAAAGACATACAAAGTCAGGTTACTGACAAAGCCTGCTCTTCTCAAGAAAGATCTGTTTATGTGCACCATGCCTCGATCAAAACCACTTTTAGAGGACCTTATAAGAAGAATTGTGGAGATGCATCAAGCTGAAGAAGACTACAGAAGTATTTCTGAAGACCAGAGTGTTCAACAGTCCACAGTATGAAAAATTGTCTGCAAATGGAGAAAATTCAGTACTGTTGCTCTCTTCCCTAGGAGTGAGCATTCTACAAAGATCACACCAAGAACACAATGTGCAATGCTGAAGGAGGTGATAAAATACCCAAATGTAACAGTAAAAGACCTGCAGAAATCTCGAGCTAGAACTTGTTAAAGTCTCTGTTCCTGTGTCCACTGTAAGAAAAACACTGAACAAAAATGGTGTTTGTGCAAGGACACCACAGAGGAAACCAAAAGAAACATTACTGAATGTGTCAAGTTTGCAAAAGTTGCAAGTTTTCACAACTCTTCTGGGATAATGGTCTATGGACAGATGAGACAGAAGTTGAACCTTTTGGCAGAAATGCACATGCGATGTTTGGAGAAAAAAGGACACTGCACACCAAAACCTTATCCCAACCGTGAAGCATGGTAGAAGGAGCATTGTAGTTTGGTGGTGCTTTGCTGCTTCAGAGCCTGAATAGCTTGCAATTGTTGAGGAAACAATGAATTCAAAATTATATCAAGACATTTTACAGGAGAATTTAACCCAATTGAGATGCTGTGGCATGACCTGAAGAGGGCTGTTCATGCAAGGTACCTCAGAAATATTGAATAACTGAACCAGATTTGTTTGGAGGAATGGTTTAAAATTCCTCCTTGTCATTGTGCAAATCTGATCAGCAGCTACAGGAGATGTTTGGCGGAGCTTATTGCTGCTAAAGGACATTCTACCAGTTATTAAATACAAGGGTTCATGTACTGTTCCAGCCTGGAATATGAATGATTAAACAGTGTTTTTAATAAAGCCATGTAAAGTACAATTGTTTGTGTGATTAGTTTAGGCAGATTGTGTTTGTCATATTGTGACAGGGCAATTAATGCAGAAAGCCAGGTAATTGCTAATGGTTCACAAACTTTTTCTTGCAACTTTCACGGCCGCAGAAAAGGTGGACGCCATGGAGGGATTGTCTCCGGAGTCTCTGTGGGTGGAGGTTAGGAACAGGAAGGGATCAATAACTTTACTGGGTGTTTTTTATACGCCGCCCAATAGTAACGGGTATTGAGAAGCAGATAAGAAAACAGATCCTGGAAAGGTGTAATAGTAACAGAGATGTTATGATGGGATATTTTAATTTCCCAAATATCAATTGGCATCTCCCTAGAGCAAGGGGTTTAGATGGGGTGGAGTTTGTTAGGTGTGTTCAGGAAGGTTTCTTGACACAATATATACACACCCCATTTCCAGAAAAGTTGGGATATTTTCCAAAATGCAATAAAAACAAAAATCTGTGATATGTTAATTCACGTGAACCTTTATTTAACTGACAAAAGTACAAAGAAAAGATTTTCAATAGTTTTACTGACCAACTTAATTGTATTTTGTAAATATACACAAATTTAGAATTTGATGGCTGTGACACACTCATCAAAAGTTGGGACAGAGGCATGTTTACCATTGTGTTACATCACCTTTCCTTTTAATAACACTTTTTAATCATTTTGGAACTGAGGATACTAATTGTAGTAGATTTGAAATTGGAAATTTTGTCCATTCTTGCTTGATATAAGACTTCAGCTGCTCAACAGTCCGTGGTCTCCATTGTCTGATTCTCCTCTTCATGATGCGCCATACATTTTCAATAGGAGATAGATCTGGACTGGCAGCAGGCCGTCTACAAAGCCATGCTGTTGTAGCCCGTGCAGAATGTGGTCTGGCATTGTCCTGCTGAAATAAGCATGGATGTCCCGGGAAGAGACATCGCCTTGATGGCAACATATGTCTCTCTAAAATCCTAATATATGCCTCAGAGTCAATGGTACCTTCACATACATGCAACTCACCCATGCCGTGGGCACTGATGCACCCCCCATACCATCACAGATGGCTTTTGCACCTTTCGCTGATGACAATCAGGATGGTCGTTTTTATCTTTGGCTCGGAGAACTCGAAGCCCATTTTTTCTGAAAATAGCTGAAATGTGGACTCATCTGACCACAGCACACGGTTCCACAGTCTTTCGGTCCATCTGAGATGAGCTCGGGCCCAGAGAACTCGCCAGCGTTTCTGCATAGAGTTGATGTATGGCTTCCTCCTTGCGTAATAACAGTTTCAAGTTGTATTTCTGGATGCAGCGACGGACTGTGTTAAGTGACAATGGTTTTCCGAAGTACTCCCGAGCCCAGGTGGCTATAATTGTCACAGTAGCATGACGGTTTCTTCGGCAGTGCCGCCTGAGGGCTCGAAGATCACATGCATTCAACAGTGGTTTCCAACCTTGCCCTTTACGCACTGAGATGTCTCTGAATCTTTTCACAATATTATGTACTGTAGATGTTGAAAGACCTAAATTCTCTGCAATCTTGCGTTGGGAAATGTTCCTTTTGAACTGACTAACAATACTCTCATGAATTTTGGCACAAAGGGGTGAGCCATGACCCATCCTTGCATGTAAAGACTGAGCCTTTGATGGACACTACTTTTATACCCAGTCATGATACCTCACATGCTACCAATTAGCCTGCTTAATGTGGAGTCTTCCAAACCGGTGTTACTTGAATATTCTGTGCACTTTTCAATCTTATTTTAACTCTGTCCCAACTTTTGTTGAGTGTGTTGCAGCCATCAAATTCTAAATTTGTGTAAATTTACAAAATATAATTAAGTTGGTCAGTAAAACTATTGAAAATCTTTTCTTTGTACTTTTGTCAGTTAAATAAGGGTTCACATGTATTAACATATCACAGATTTTTGTTTTTATTGCATTTTGGAAAATATCCCAACTTTTCTGGAAATGGGGTTTGTAGATAAGCCCAAGAGAGAGGCTGTACTTGATTTGGTATTGGGAAATGAACCTGTTCAGGTGTCAGATCTCTCAGTGGGGGAGCATTTTGGAGATAGTGATCATAATTCTAACTCCATTACAATATCATTGGAGAGAGATAGGAACAGACAAGTTAGAAAAGCATTTAATTGGAGTAAGGGGAATTATGAGGCTATCAAGCAGGAAATTGAAAGCTTAAATTGGAAACATGTTCTCAGGGAAAAGTACGGAAGAAATGTGGCAAATGTTTAAGAGATATTTGTGTAGAGTTCTGAATAGGTACGTTCCAATGAGACAGGGAAGTTATGGTAGGGTACAGGAACCATGGTGTACAAAGGCTGTATTAAATCTAGTCAAGAAGAAAAGAAAAGTTTCAGAGAGCAAGGTAATGTTAGAGATGTAGAAGATTATAAGGCTAATAGGAAGGAGCTTAAGAAGGAAATTAGGAGAGCCAGAAGGGGCCCTGAGAAGGCCTTGGCAGGCAGGATTAAGGAAAACCCCAAGGCATTCTACAAGTATGTGAAGAGCAAGAGGATAAGACGTGAAAGAATAGGACCTATCAGGTGTGACAGTGGGAAAGTGTGTATGGAACCAGAGGAAATAGCAGAGGTATTTAATTAATACTTTATTTCAGTATTCACTATGGAAAATTATCTTGGTGATTGTAGTGATTACTTGTAGCAGACTGAAAAGCTTGTGTATGTAGATATTAAGGAAGAGGATGTGCTGGAGCTTTTGGAAAGCATCAAGTTGGATAAGTCGCTGGGGCTGGATGAGATGTACCCCAGGCTACTGTGGGAGGCGAGGGAGGAGATTACTGAGCCTCTGGCAATGATCTTTGCATTGTCAGTGGGGATGGGAGAGGTTCTGGAGGATTGGAGGTTTGCGGATATTGTTCCTTTATTCAAGAAAGGGAGTAGAGATAGCCCAGTCTTACCTCACTGGTTGGCAATTTGATGGAAAAGATCCTGAGAGGCAGGATTTATGAACATTTGGAGAGGTATAATATTAATAGGAATAGTCAGCATGGCTTTGTCAAAGGCAATTCTTGCCTTACAAGCCTGATTGAATTTTTTGAGGATGTGACTAAACACATTGATGAAGGAAGAGCAGTAGATGGATTTCAGCAAGGCATTTGACAAGGTACTCCATGCAAGGCTTATTGAGAAAGTAAGGAGGCATGGGATCCAAGGGGACATTGCTTTGTGGATCCAAAACTGGCTTACCCGCAGAAGGCAAAGAGTGGTGGTAGACGGGTCATATTCTGCATGGTCGGTCACCAGTGGAGTGCCTTAGGGATCTGTTCTGATACCCTTACTCTTTGTGAATTTTATAAATGACCTGGATGAGGAAGTGGAGGGATGGTAAGTTTGCTGATAACACAAAAGTTGAAGGTGTTGTGGATAGTGTGGAGGGCTGTCAGAGATTACAGCGGGACATTGATAGGACACAAAACTGGGCTGAGAAGTGGCAGATGGAGTTCAACCCAGATAAGTGTGAGATGGTTCATTTTGGTAGGTCAAATATGATGGCAGAATATGGTACAGTATTAATGGTAAGACTCATGGCAGTGTGGAGGATCAGAGGGATCTTGGGGTCTGAGACAATAGGATGCTTCAAAGCAGCTGCACAGGTTGACTTTGTGGTTAAGAAGGCATGCGCTGTACTGGCCTTCATCAATCGTGGGATTGAATTTAGGAGCCAAGAGGTAATGTTGCAGCTGTATAGAACCCTGGTCAGACCCCTCTTGGAGTACTGTGGTCAGTTCTGGCCGCCTCACTACAGGAAGGATGTGGAAACTATAGAAAAGGTGCAGAGGAGATTTACAAGGATGTTCCTGGTGTGGAGCATGCCTTATGAGAATAGGTTGAGTGAACTCCACCTTTTCTCCTTGGAGCGACAGAGAATGAGAGGTGACCTGATAGAGGTGTACAAGATGATGCAAGGTATTGATCAAGTGGATAGTCAGAGGCTTTTTCCCAGGGCTGAAATGGTTGCCAGAAGACGGCACAGGTTTAAGGTGCTGAGGAGTAGGTACAGAGGAAATGTCTGGGTTAAGTTTTTTTTTCTTTCGGAGAGTGGTGAGTGTGTGGAATGGGCTGCCGGCAACGGTAGTGGAGGTGGATACGAAAGGGTCATTTAAGAGACTTTTGGATAGGCACATGGAGCTTAGTAAAATAGGGGGCTATAGGTAAGCCTAGAAATTTCTAAGCTAGGGACATGTTTGGCACAACTTTGTGGACCAAAGGGCTTGTATTGTGCTGTAGGTTTTCTATGTTTCTGTGTTTGAGTTTCAGAGCCTGTACTTGCTAGGGTTTAGGAGAATGATGGGGAATCTCATTAAACCCTATCAAATACTGAAAAGCCCAGATAGAGTGGATGTGGAGAAGATATTTCTTGTGGGGGAGTCTGGAACCAGAGGGCACACCCTCAAATTAGAGAGATCGATCCCCCTAATGAGGAGGGACAACTTTAGCCAGAGGATGGTGAACCTGGAATTCATTGTCATAGATAGTTGTGGAGGCCAAGTCATTGAGTATATTTAAAATGGAGGTTGACAGGTTCTTGACATCAACAGTTATGGGAAGAAGGCAGAAGAATGGGTTTGAGAGGGATAACAAATCAACCATGATGGAATAGCATACAGGCTCAATGGCTGAGTGGCCTAAATCTGCTCCTAAGTCTTAGAGTTTATTATTGTCAAATATACTGAAAAACTTAGTTTTGCATACCATGCATACAAATCATTTCATTACACAGTGCATTGAGCTAGTAGAAGGTAAAACAATAACAATACAGAGAAAGTACAGTAATGGGTTACATTGTGAGGTCAGGAGTCCATCTTTTAGGGCTAGTATTACAACAGCAGGATAAAAGCTGTTGAGCCTGTTGATGTGAGCTTTCAGGCTTTTGTATCATCTGCCAAATGTGAGGGATAGGTGGAGTCTTTGATTCTGCTGGCTGTTTTACCAAGGAAGGGATAAGTATGGACAGTCCATGAAGGGATTCCTTGATGTGCTCAGTTGTGTTCAGCTCTGCAGTCTCTTGCAGCCACGGGTAGGACAGCTGCCCGTATCAAGCCGTGATGCATCTGGAAAGGATGGGGTCTAATAAAAATTATAAACATTGGTGAGCCTTAAGGAATCTCAAATTTATTCTCCCCCACCCCCACCCCCATCCACAATGAAGCAGAGGTACTGATTAGCTCTCTTGGACTTGGGCAATGTGGTTGGACTGAAGAGGCTACTGGTGATGTTCCAGAAACTTTCAATCCTTTCAACCTCAACACTCTTGATGTAACAGGAGCATGTACAGTGACCCCAGCCTGAAGTCAATGGGTTACCGACAATGGGGGAAATATTGTTGTCATGATATATTTATTGACAACAGCTCTACCTTCAATAGTTTCAGCCCAGCGCATCTGTGATTATGAACTTTCCTCCATTAAGGACATCTATAGCAGCAGGTGTAGAAATAAGGCTGACACCAATCACCCCAACCATAAACTGTTTCCATTGCTTCCGTCTGGCAAATGCTACCGCAGCATTAAACCCAGGACCAACAGATTATGGGACAGCTTCTTTCTACAAGCCATTAGACTTTTAAATTCATATGTCTATTTTGCAATGGAGTCATAACATAAAGATTTTTACTCCCTCACATTGTAGGATGGATGTAAGATTTAAATAAATTCTAAATTCTTATTCTACTGTAATTCCAAACAAACTCATTTCCATACTCTGCAATCTGTGACACACAGTACATCCCTTTACAACTGGATGCTTGACTTTCCTGATCAGCATTTTTAGTAAGGATAATAAACAACACCTCCGCCTTCAAGTGGAATGTAATTCAGAGAAGTACGAGATGTTGTATTTTGGGAAAGTCAAATCAAGGTATGACTTCCACAGACAACAGTAGGGCCTGCGGCAATGTTGCACACAGAAGGATATCAGAGTACAAAGATGAGGTTCCCTCAATGTGAAGCTACAGGTGGACAGGGTGATGAAGAATGCTTGTACACTGGATTTTATCAGTCATAGCATTGAGTATGGGAGTTGGGATATAATTTTGTAGGTGTACAGAGTGCTGGTGAAGCCACATTTGGGACATTATATTAGGTTTTGGTTACCTTGATTAGGAAAGATGTTATTAAACTAAAACCTGCAGAGACAGGATATATTAATTATTACGTGCTGTGTTGTATGATCATGGTCTTCCATCTGTCTTTAATGTGTCTATCGAGCGAGGGTCATTGCCTGTGGGAAAGACCCCCTTCACAATGTTCAGGACAGGATGTATGCACCCTGTTTTATTCCCATGGCTAAACCATCAAGAAGTAGGGAGCACAGGTTTAAAGTGTGAGGTGAGAGATTTCAAAGAAACCTTGGGGCCATACATTTTACACAAAGGGGACTATGTATATAGAATGAGCTGCCTGGGATAGGTTAACATTTTTTAGAATTTTTTTAATGTTACTAAAATTGTGTAATATGTTATAAATAATATAAATTATATATAATAAATTAAATAATATAGCATTATTTAAACAATATTTCAAACACAGTTGGATAGGTACTTGGAGAAGAAAGGTCAAGGATTTGGGTGTATAGGACTTGCTTTGATGGGCATTTGGCTAGAGTGGTCCAGTTGAGCCAAAGGGCCTGTTTCCGAGCTGTATATTTAAGGTGCTGAATAATGTGAGCTGCATTTATGGGCACGGTTGAGGGCTGAATCAGTGTTAACATGAAAACTCTCTGCATTATTAACGTAATCCTTTTCCCCTGCCCTTTTATTTAGGTTGGTTCACTCAGGCTGTGCACGAGGGTCACCATCTATTCGTTCAGAGCTGGTGTTTGCTACACGGACTGGCTCACGACAAGGTGTTGAAATGCATGTCTTCCGTGTGGAGACTCACCGGGACCTGTCAATGTGGACACGTATGCTGGTTCAAGGTTGTCATGGTGCTTCTGAGTTGATTAAGGAGGTAACTCTAGGTACGTGTTCCATGTGCTGATCAGCTGAGACTTTGGACGGCCTCTGTGTGGCATGGTTTCAGGAATTGATTATGTGGATGTTTCCATGGGTATTTTCTGATGAAAGCATCCAACTCTGGAGTTTGTTGAGTTGTTTAGTCAATCTATGAGCTCATTCAGAGAAGCAACACAGCATGTCTCAAAATCAGAATTGAAGCGATAGCACATCACCACTATTAGATCGATAAACAGGTAGGAGACGGTTCCCTTGGGTAAAGGGGCTGAGGGCTAATGACAGAAATGAGCAAGATGAAGGAGGATCACGAGAATTATTCTGGGAATGAAAGAGTTAACTTATGAGGAGCAGTTGATCACTCTAGTTTTGTACTCGCTGCAGTTTGGAAGATTAAGAGGGGAGATCTCTGAATATTGAAAAGTCTCGATAGAGTGGATGATTCCGGTAGGGGGGCAGTCTAGGAGCAGAGGGCACAGTCTCAGAATAGAGGGAAGTTTATGTAGAACAGAGATGAGGAGGAATTTTTTTTTTAGCCGGAGCATGGTTAACCTGTGGAATTCGTTGCCATAGACATCTGTAGAGATCAAGTCATTTAAAGTGGAATTTGATAGGTTTTTGATTAGTCAGGGCATCAAAGGTTGCAGGGAAGGGGAATGGGGTTGGGGGGGGATAATAAATCAGCCATGATGGAAGGGTGGAGCAGACTCAATGGGATGAATGGCCTAATCCTGCTCCTATATCTCATGGTCTAATGAAATTTGTTTTATTTATTTATCTATCTATCTATCCCGTCCCCCAAAACTGCAGAGTATTGCATTGGCCATTGCTCTGCCTAGCAATATAATCCAATAGCCTATAATTATCTGCCTTCCATTTCTAATTTTTATCAGAAAAACAACATTTTCAACAGTGCATTACAGCTGACTGTAGTTCTCTGCATCCTAATTCCTCAATCTTTCTATTCGGGCTTGGTAAAACATTTCCTATCGAATCTCTTCATTATGATGTTGCTGCAAGCTTGTGTCAACTAGTTGTTAACTTATTGACCTGTAACTTGGTCAGATGATAAAGTAGCCCTGTAATAAAAGGTCAACTATAACATTACTGACTGATGGTGAAGGTGTGAGACGCTGAATGAGTTTCCTAGCTTTGGTTTTCCATTTTTAACGTCCCTGGGGTGGATAATGCTGACATTTACTGACACTGTGACAAGATGCAGTGAATCTTGTTGAACTCTAATGACAGAATTATTTTGATTTTTAACCAGGATGCACTTGGAACGGGCAGGATGTCAGACTGGTTGTTAACTACGAGAGTGGTTTTGTGATGTATCGGGGAAGTCCAACCATGGATCCATCCAACATCCTATTTCATTATCCGTTTGAAAGGTTGAAGTCATCAGCCGATGATGGAATCAGAATGCTATTCCTGGACTTCGGGGGGCCAGAAGGAGAGCTGGTGTGTACAGGCTTGGTAAAATCTGATATTGAACAGTATTTTCTGGAAAGGATGATTCTGGAGGCTGTAATTAACCACATTTCCCTTACCTTTGTAACTTGAATGTGGTAGCATTTTCTGTGGGGGACCTGGAGGTGGACTTTGCCTGCCTGTTCCTTAGCAGGCTTCTGCTAGAGCTGACATGGAGCTGGGTGGAGTCGGGAGAGTATAATTGGTGGGTGATGTGGAACTTGGGTGCTGAAGCAGTTAAGTTAGCAGACTGGGAATCCAGATGGCTGAAGCAGGGCAACAGTTACCTGTCAAGGTCAGCACTGGAAGACAAAAGTGAGGCCTCTGCTGAGGACAATGTTGTGAGGTGGTAGGAGAAGAGGGTCGTGGTTATTGTTGGGACTGGCAGAGGACACCAGGAGGAGGATTGTGGGGTCTGACTGAAGCATAACTTCACTCCATCTATATTGAGTTCTCCTGCAACGAATGACAGACAAAAGGGGATGTAGATTGGACAGGAAGCCTTTTCCAAGACTAGTGATTTCAGGAGTTGGTTGTCTGCTTTCTGTGTGTCTAATTATCTTCCTCCTCTCCCCAGGCACTGGACTTGCACTCATGCCCAAAACCTGCCGTCTTTGTCATTCACTCATTTCTTTCGGCTAAGGTGACACGGATGGGGCTGTTGGTTTGAGGATTGTCTGGTAAAACCTCAGCACAAAAACACCGAAGACTATTAGGAATGGAAAGTGCAGGAGAGTCAAGCCAGCTGATGATCTCACCTGAGTCGTATCACACAACTCTCCATGTTACTGAATGTTGCCAGATGTGCCTTTCTGTCTGAATAACTGACTCCTATAATTGCACATTAAGATATTAATCTTAAGACAGTTGCTTTGCTTTGGAGTACACAGTTTTGTAGTTTGTAAAGGATGTCTGCTTTAAACTAGCTGGTCTGGTGTTATCCTGTGATTAGTGCAACACCTTCCAGTCCAGGGGCAGCCCTCCTGCCTTGGTAGACAAAACCTGCTTTGTTACAAAGGCTGGACCTGTGTTCTAATGCAATGGAATGAATTGTTATCTTTTATTGTCCAGGGACAGAATGTTGTATAAACTACAAAGCTCAGATTTGTAGATTTGTTTCAGGAAGCCATAAGTACCCTGAAGCAGCACATTTCTTCAGACCATCAGTATTCCTGTGGTATTCCTAGAATAGGTTCTCAGCGGTGCGGAATTGCCTGGAATCAGTGACACTGAGCCGAATGAAGCAATGGTGCTGCCGTTGTGGCTCAGTACACTCACTGTCTATTCATGCTAATGTCGGTGTAAAACCAGAAACCAGAGGTGTGTGCAGGATGGAAGTGGTGCTGGTCCCCACCCCAACACAGCCCTAGAAAATAGGGTAGAATGAGTATTCTCTTGAACAGGTCACAGTTAGAGGTGGGAGTGCAGGCTGCTCATCTCTGTGGCTAGCAGTGAAAGACAGGCTGACTGGTGTGAGTCTCAGCTCTGCTCTCAGTGATCAACAGTATCTCATCTCCCATTTTTCATTCTGACAGCAGCCTTCAGCACCTCCCAGCGTGTGGTCACCATGCAGCAGGGAGGATGTGGTTAAGGTGAGTGCAGAAGAGCTTCACAACAAAGTTGTAAAAGTCAAAGCTGCTGGGAGTTGGGAACCCTGTCAAGGGAAAAAGGTCAGGTATAGGCAGCTGGGATCATGAATCTCTAGTAGTATATAGTGGGTGTCAGAGGAAACGCAAAAGGAAATTAGAATGGCAAAGAGGGTCCTTTGGCAGAAAAAATAAGGAGGATCCTGAAATACTTTTGAAGTGTATTAAGGGAAAAAAGTGCCTTGGGAGACAAAACCTGTGGCTCTTAAATACCAAGACAGAAATCTGTGTGTGGAGCAGTTGAAGATGGGCAGAGGTCCCAATGATTATTTTGTCTTTGTTTTTACCATGGAGAGAGGTGTTAGTGAAGATGTTTTGGGAGCAGTCCAGGTTACTGTAGAAGAGCTGTCGCTTGTGTTAGAACATATGAAGATAGATAAAACGCTATTCGAAGCTAGAAAAGAAATAGTGGAACACTTGCTGAAATATTTGCAACATTGCCATACTCTGGTAATATACTAGAATATTGGAGGGTAGAAAATGTTTTCCTTTATTCAAGAATAGCAGGATAAAAGACCAGTTAGCCTTGCATCCACAGTAGGTAAAATGCTGTACAGCACTCTGAGCAATAATATATATTTACTTTTGGAAATGCAAGGGTTGATTTGTGGTATCTAGTGTGGCTTAGTGCATAGGAGATCCGTCTTATGAATTTGATTGAGTTTTTCAATAAAGTAGTGAGGAAAGTTGATGAGGGGAGGACAGCAGACACCATCGCTCTCAGGTTCTAAGGATCGCACAAGCCTAGGTAATGATAGAGCTCTAGAAGATTATAAGGCTAGCAGGAAGGAGCTTCAGAATGAAATGAGGTGAGCCAGAAGGGGCCATGAGAAGGCCTTGGCCAGCAGGATTATGAAAAACCCCAAGGCATTCTACAAGTATGTGAAGAGCAAGAAGATAAGACGTGAAAGAATAGAACCAATTAAGTATGACAGTGGGAAAGTGTGTATGGAACTGGAGGAGATAGCAGAGGTACTTAATACTTTGCTTCAGTATTCACTATGGAAAAGGGACTTGGCAATTGTAGGAATGACTTACAGTGGATTGAAAAGCTTGAGCATTTAGACATTAAGAAAGAGGGTCTGCTGGAGCTTTTGGAAAATATCAAGTTGGATAAGTCTCCGGGATCAGATGAGGGGTACCCCATGCTACTGTGGGAGGTGAGGGAAGAGATTGCTGAGCCTCTGGCAATGATCTTTGCATCATCAATGGGGACGGGAGAGGTTCCGGAGGATTGGATGGTTGCAGATGTTGTTCGCTTATTCATGAAAGGGAGTAGAGAGAGCCAAGGAAATTATAGACCAGTGAGTCTTACTTCAGTGGTTGGTAAGTTGATGGAGAAGTTCCTGAGAGGCAGGATTTATGAACCTTTGGAGAGGCATAAAATGATCAGGAATAGTTAGCATGGCTTTGTCACAGGCAGGTCGAGCCTGATTGAATTTTTTGAAGATGTGACTAAACACATTGATGAAGGTAGAGCAGTAGATGTAATGTATATGGATTTCAGCAGGGCATTTGACAAGGTACCCCATGCAAGGCTTATTGAGAAAGTAAGGAGGCATGGGATCCAAGGGGACATTGCTTTGTGGATCTAGAATTGGCTTGCTCACAGAAGGCAAAGAGTGGTTGTAGAAGAGTCATATTCTGCATGGAGTTCGGTGACCAGTGGTATGCCTCAAGGACTTGTTCTGGGACCCCTTCTCTTCATGATTTTTATAAATGACCTGGATGAGGAAGTGGAGGGATGGGTTAGTAAATTTGCTGATGACACAAAGTTTTGGGGTGTTGTGGATAGTGTGGAGGGTTGTCAGAAGTTACAACGGGACATTAATAGGATGCAAAACCGGGCTGAGAAGTGTCTGATGGAGTTCAACCCAGATAAGTGTGAGGTGGTTCATTTTGGTAAGTCAAATATGATGGCAGAATATAGCATTAATGGTAAGACTCTTGGCAGTGTGGAGGATCAGAGGGATCTTGGGGTCTGAGTCCATAGGACACTCAAAGCTGCTGCGCAGGTTTACTCAGTAGTTAGGGCATATAATGCAATGGCCTTCATCAACCATGGGATTGAGTTCAAGAGCCGAGAGTTAATGTTACAGCTATATAGGACCGTAGTCAGGCTCTGCTTGGAGTACTGTGCTCAATTCTGGTCACCTCACTACAGGAAGGATGTGGAAACCATAGGAAGGGTGCAGAGGAGATTTACAAGGATGTTACCTGGATTGGGGAGCATGCCTTATGAGAGAGAATAAGTTGAGTGAACTCGGCCTTTTCTCCTTGGAGCGATGGAGGATGAGAGGTGTCCTGATAGAGGTGCATAAGATGATGAGAGGCATTGATCATGTGGATAGTCAGAGGCTTTTTCCCAGAGCTGAAATGGCTAAAACGAGAGGGCACAGTTTTAAGGTGCTTGGACTTGGGTACAGAGGAGATGTCAGGGGTAAGTTTTTTATGCAGAGTGATGAGTGTGTGGAGTGGCTGCCGGCAATGGTGGTGGAGGCGGATATGATTGAGCCTATAAGAGACTGTTGGATAGGTATATGGAGCTTAGAAAAATAGAGGGTGATGGGTAACCCTAGGTAATTTCCAAGTAAGTATATGTTTGGCACAGTGTTGTGGACCAAGGGCCTGTATGTGCTGTAGGCTTTCTATGTTTCTAAGCATCCCCACCATGACAAGGTGGCAGTACTCCAGAGAGGCTACATCCTGGTTGTCATGGTCACGTGCAGCCTGAAGGGCCTTCCTCCATGCTGTGAGGAGAGACTGGAGAGGCTGGGACCATCTCCCTGGAGCAAAGGAGGCTGAAGGGTGACCTTAGAGAAGTTTATAAAATCATGAGGACAGAGGCAAGTTGGATGGTCTGTCTTTTTTTACCAGGGTAAAGGCTGAGGAACAGGTTTTTCCACACAGAGGGTGGTGGCTATACGGTGTGAACTGCCAGGGTAAGTAATAGAAGAGGCAGGTATAATAACAACCTTCTAAAAGGCATTTGGGTTACTTCATGGATAGGAAAGGTTTAATCAGTTAGGGATTTGTGCCAAATGCAGATAAATGTGATGAGTTCGAGCAGGTACCTTGGTAAGCATGGATCATTTGGGGTGAGGGGCCCATTTCCCTCTGTATGATTTAGTGAATCTGTGGATATGGAATCTGAAAGTTTCCTGTTTGTTGTAACCCACCATAGCTCGTGATATGACCGAGCATCATGCTGCTGAAAGATGGGGTCCATGAAGAGCTGGTTGTGTTGGTGGTTTTTTTGGAAACGGCCTCCTCAGCCTCACATCTGTTCTTGGAAATGTCAGGCTTTCTGCATTAAAAATGAGCATTGAAGTTGCCATCTCAAAGAAATAGCAGGATTGTTTCAGGATTCTCAGTTTATGATGACCCCCTCCTTTAGGGAAAACATGTGGTCTTACACAGATTGATGAGGGATCGGATAATGTTGATCAAAAAGAATCATTTCATCACTGAAACCCACAGAATCACTGTGGCTCAGTGGGTAGAGCCACTTTCCATCAGCTCCAGAGACGCAGGCATATTTCCAGCCTCTGGTGCCAATTGTGACCCTGGGGGCTTCCACCAGGTGCTCCAGTTTCCCAAATTTAATTGCCAGCTTTAAGTTTCAGTTTGAGGAGGTGCATCAGGATTTGGGAGGTTGATGGGCTGAAGGGCCTTTTACTATGCCTCATTACTCTGACTGTAACATAGCCTCTTGCCTCTGGGGTAGATATACCAACCTTGCATAACCCTTGGGTAATAAATAGGGTCTACCTGTTCCTTGGGTATCTCAGCCTCTCTTGCCTGCGCCTTGGATGAAAGCTGGCACAAGGTAGCCTGTGAGTATATTGTACCATTCAACCTGGTCTTGGCTACAACCACTTTCTTTCCTTGACCAAAAGGGCCTGAATATAATGTGACTTCATCTCAGTGAGAGGAGATTTTGAAACTCGTCACTCTCAAAAAAAATTATTTCTCTTCCCTTAACTTCAATTTGCCACTGCTTATTGTGAAACAACATCCTCTCAACATTTACTTTGTCAATTGTTTTCAATCTTACCTCCCATTGTCTCATTATTTCTGCCATGAAGATATTGATGGATTAAGAAACAATGTAGTGAACCTTCTCCAAGCTATCTGCAGGCAAGGAGAGCAAAATTGTGCAATACTCCTCAAGTGGTTTCTCCATGTATAATCCCTGTGTTTGTGTCCATCCCCCTGCAGTAAAGGCCAGCACTGCTGCAGCCGTAGTCTGTTGTCTCTCTAATCTCTTATCTTTAGTAATGTAACATTTCTCAACATTCTTTGTCCCCCTCACTTAAATCAGTTCACACTACTTCCCCTGTTCTCCTTACTTACCCCATCTCTTCACATAGTCTGTAAATTTGGTTCCTTCATTCACATACACCTTCGTTAGTAATTGATGCCTTTAGTTACGCTTAACAATCTGAAGATGATTTGATGACCTTGACTGTTCAATCTAATATATTAGCCCCAGGACTACAACTCTTTTCATGCACTGCAATGTTACGTGGTAGCTTACTGAATAATTTTGAAATCCAAAGACCCTGTCTCCCAGAATAACCATCCCAGCTTCACTAGTTGCTTGGGCTACCGTCCCATGCATATCAAGGGACACAAGAAGCAAGCAATGAGAGGACCCATTGCTCTGACTATAATTGGATTGTTTAGTGAAGATAACTATCTGCAGATTCTGCCCTTAACCTGTTGAATGGTGACTGACAGCAATGCTTACCCGATTGTTATATTTGTAACAACCTCTTTACTGTAGACAAACACTCCAAATCAGTGAGTTGAAGAGTGCCTTAGAGGAAGCTGTCCTATCCCAGAAGGCAGGAAAACAGTTGAACTTCACATTTGATTGAAGAGTAATACAGCTCCTGAGAATCAGGAGCAATCTGCAATTGCCAAGGAAATTCTATTTTTCGAACTGTCTTGCTCTTGTATTGTGATACCAAAGTTACATGGGTGGGAAGATTGTCAGAGGTTTCCTCAGGTATCACCCACCCATGATTAAACAAAAGACTGTTTCAGCACTGGATTCCCAGTGGTACCACTTTGTACATCACATGTATAGAAATAAATTATCCAGTTTACTTTTTTGCTGATGTTCTAGTTTTTAAAACACTTTTTGCTAGTTGGTGTAGTGATGTGTAACAAGATGACATGCAGATGGAGGAGGGGTGGAATGTATTCTGTTCAATATGATACAGAAACGATGGGGAAGGGACTAAACAACACACACTAAAGGGTGAAGGAACTCAGTAGGCCAGGCAGCACCTATTGAAAAGAGTACAGTCTAAATGTCAACTGTTCATTCATTTCTATAGATGCTGCCTGTCCTGCTGAGTTCCTCCAGCATTTTGTGAGCGTTGCTTGGACTTTCAGCGTTTGCAGAATTTCTCTTGTTAGGGAAGGGACCGTTAGAATACTGAGCAGTGTTGAACAAACTTAGCAGTTTGATAGTTGATAAGATGTTAGTTGTTTTATTATTGCCACATGTACATTGCATTCCCTTCATACACATCATTTCATCATATGGGTTGTACAAACTAAAACAACAACAGAATGCAGTATCAAGTGTTACAGTTACAGCATGGTGCAGGCAGACAATAAAGTGTAAGGCTGGAATGAGGTAGATTGTGAACTCATCCATTGTATTGCATTAGGGAACCGTTCAATAGCTTAAAACAGCAGGATAGAAGCCGTTCTTGAGCCTAGTGGTACCTGCTTTCAGACTTTAGTATCTTCTACCTGATGGGAAGGGTGAACAGAGCATGTCTTTGGGTGTGGGGGGGCGGTGTAGTGGGAAATCTGTGATTATGCTGCTGTTTTGCTGAGGCAGTTAGAATTATAGACAGTCTATGGAGGAGAGGCTGGTTTCCATGATGTGCTGAGCTAAGTTCACAACCCCCTACAGTTTCTCATGTTCACGCGCAGAGCAGTTGCCATACCCAGCTTTGATGTGTCTGGATAGGTGATTTTGCAACAATAAAGTTTGATGAGGGTTGGTGGGGACATGCCAAAGTGTAGTGCATTGGTGAGCTTTCTTGGTCATGGCTGGACCCAGACAGGTGATGCTCACTCATAGGAACTTGAGGCTCTCAACCCTCTTGAGCTCATACAAGAGCGTGTGCACCACCCCCTTCCCTTCCTGAGGTTGATGACCAGAACTGACTCTTGGAAAGAAATCGAGGGCTGCCCAATGGGAATTCCAGTTAATGGTGTGTTATTCCACTGCATTTGGGCTAGGATGTATCAGTGGTGAATGCAACCTCATGGCTGCAGAGAACTGGGTTCAATCCTGATCTCATATCCATGTGTGGAGTCTGGTGATCTGGTTTCCTTCCACATCCCAAAGGTCTGATGGTAGCTGAAATAGCCCAGCAAATAACCTGGAATATAGACCAAGTGACAAAAGAATCAAAGGAGACTCAGTGGGCAAGTGAGAAAGGACTTTTAGGGGCATCTCTGGACTGGAACTGATGGGATTGAGGCCAAATGGCCCCCTTAACTGTAATATGTGAAGATCTGAGCAGGTATAGGGGCTATTGAAAGCCCCCCACCCCAGTACTATAGGATGGATTCTTCACCTCATAATTAACCTTGTAATGAGCTTGCAGATCAGAATCAAGTTTATTGTCACCAAAATGTGTTGTGAAAATTGTTAACTTAGCAGCAGTTCAATGCAATACATAAAATATAAGAAAAAAATAAATAAGTAAATCAATTATAAGTATACATTGAATAAATTTAAATCATGCAAAAAAGAAATAATATTAAAAAAGTGAGGTAGTGTTCTCAGGATCAATGCTTATTTAGGAATCACATGGCAGAAGGGAAGGAACTGTTCCTGAATCGTTGAGTGTATGCCTTCAGGCTTCTGTACCTCCTACCTGATGTTAACAGTGAGAAAAGGGCATGCCCTAGGTGCTGGAGGTCCTTAATAATGGATGCTGCCTTTCTGCAACACAGCTCCTTGAAGATGTCCTTGGTACTTTGTGGGCTAGTACCCAAGATGGGGCCGACTAAGTTTACAACCCTCTGCAGCTTCTTTTGGTCCTGTGCAGTAGACCATCCCCCCCCCCCCCCCCCACCCCAATACCAGACAGTGATACATCCTGTCAGAATGCTCTCCATGGTACATCTATAGAAGTTTTTGAGTGTATTTGTTGACAAATCTCTTCATACTCCTAATGAAGTATAGTCACTGTCTTGCCTTTTTTATAACTACGTCAATGTGTTGTGACCGGGTTAGATCCTCCAAGATCTTGACACTGAGGAACGTGAAACTGCTCACTCTCCACTTCTAATCTCTCTGTGAGGATTGGTATGTGTTCCTTTGTCTTACCCTTCCTGAAGTCCACACAGCTCTTTTGTCTTACTGACACCAAATGCCAGGTTGTTGCTGCAACACCATTCCACTAGTTGGCATATGTCATTCCTGTACGCCCTCTCGTCACCACCTGAGATTCTACCAACAATCATCAGCAAATTTATAGATGTTATTTGAGCTATGCCTAGCCATACAGTCTTGAGTATAGAGAGAGAGAGAGAGAGTAGAACAGTAGACTAAGTACACACCCCTGAGGTGCACCAGTGTTGATCGTCAGCAAGGAGGAGATATTATCACCAATCTACACAGATTGTGTCTGCTGGTTAGGAAGTCGAACATCCAATTGCAGAGGGAGGTACAGAGGCCCAGGTGGAATAACTTCTCAATCAGGATTGTGGGAATGATGGTATTAAATGCTGAGCTATGGTCAAAGAACAGCATCCTGACATAGGTGTTTGTGTTATCCAGGTGGACTAAAGCCGTGTGGAGAGCCATGGAGTCTGCGTCAGCCATTGACCTATTGTGGCAATAGGCAAACTGCAATTGGTCCAGGTCCTAGCTGAGGCAAGAGTTCAGTCTAGTCATAACCAACCTCATCACAGCATTTCGTCACTGTAGATGTGTGTGCTACTGGGTGATAGTTATTAAGGCAACCTACATTATTATTCTCGGGTTTAATTGTTGACTTTTTGAAGCAAGTGGGAACTTCTGCTCATCGCAGTAAGAGGTTGAAAATGTTCTTGAATACTCCTGCCAGTTGGTTGGCACAGGTTTTCAGAGCCTTACCAGGTACTCCCATCAAGACCTTCCGCCTTGCCAGGGTTCATTCTCTTTAAAGACAGCCTAACATTGGCCTCTGAGACAGATCACAGGGTCATCAGGTGCAGCAGGGATCTTCACAGCTGCAGTTATATTCTCCCTTTCAAGGTAGACATAGAAGGCGTTGAGTTCATCTGGTAGTGAAGCATCGCTGTCATTCATGCTATTGGGTTTCGCTTTGTAGGAAGTAATGTCTTGCAGACCCTGCCAGAGTTGCCATGCATCCAATGTTGCCTCCAACGTCGTTCAAAATTATCTCTTTGCCCTTGAAATAGCCCTCCACAAATCATACCTGGTTTTCTGGTACAGGCCTGGGTTGACGGACTTGAATGCCATAGCTATAGCCTTCAGCAGACGAAAAGCATCCTGGTTCATCCACAGCCTTTGGTTTGGGAATGTACAGTAAGTGTAGACACACACTCATCCACACCAGTTTTAATGGTTGGTAACAACTGCAACATACTCATCAGGTTCGAAGATGAATCCCTGCATACAATCCAATCCACCGATTCAAAGCAGTCCTGTAGGTGTGCCTGCGCTTCTCTTGTCCATACCTTCTTATTCCTCTACTGGTGCTGATGTCTTCAGTCTCTGCCTGTACTCAAGGAGTAGAAGTACAGCCAGGTGATCAGACTTCCCGAAGTGAGGGTGTGGAATTGTGGAATTGCATGGTAGGCATCCTTGATGGTGGTGTAACAGTGGTCCAGTGTGTTGCTTCCTCTGGTATTACAAATGATCTGTTGGTGGTAATTGCTTAGTGATTTTTTTTTACAGACAGGCCTGGTTAAAATCCCCCAAAATGATGGCAAAGGCGTTAGGGTGCACTGTTTCGTGCACACTATCATCTACCTGCATTTTCTGTATACCTTACACATTATTCTGTTCTGTTATTGTTTTCCCTTGTTCTACCTCAATGCACTGTGGTAAAATTATTAAACATAGAAAACCTACAGCACAATACAGGCTCCTCAACCCACAACGCTGTGCTGAACATGAACTTACTTTAGAAATTACCTAGGGTTACCCATAGCCCTCTATTTGTCTCTTAAAAGACCCTATTGTATCCGCCTCCACCACAGTTGCCTGCAGCCCATTCCATGCACTCACCACTCTCTGAGTAAAAAAAATACTTACCCCTGACATCCCCTCTGTAACTACTTCCAAGTACCTTAAAACTGTGCCTTCTAGTGTAAACCATTTCAGCCCTGGGTAAAAGCCTCTGATTATCCACATGATCAATGCCTCTCATCCTCCATTGCTCCAAGGAGAAAAAGCCCAAGTTTACTCAACCTGTTCTCGTAAGTCATGCTCCCCAATCCAGGCAATATCCTTGTAAATCTCCTCTAGACCTGTTAAGTACCCCATAATGGGTTAAAAGAACCAGCAGAAATGTAACACACCTGGAGTCTGGTTTTGCTATTAACAAAACACTATTTATTAGTATGTACATTTGTAATATAGTGATATAAAACCAGATAAATCAAACAGGTTAGCAAAGTTTATGTATATATAAGTGTGTAAGTATAACCTCCCAAACTACTTTGAGCTCAGGTAGTAAATGATACAGTCTTACAATGGTATGTGAGAAAGTTCAGTTCAGTTCATGATGTTGAGTTGAGTAGAATTGAGGAGAGAGAGATTTGTAATCCAAAGGCGTATGTTGTGAGAAGGCAATTATGTCGATATTCCACAGATTCCACGACAGCAATACCAACTCTGACGTTGTTCCACTCCACATGCGAAGTATCACCAACAGTGATCTTCAAAAAATATCCTTTCAACACAAGTGGTACCACACCCGAATTCAGCTACAGGATATCTCAAAGTGGTGGCCATAGGATACTCAAACAAAATCCCCGTATGGATTATCACCAACAGTACTGTAGCCAATCATAAGAAGGGGACCATTTTCAAAGGAACCACCACCCAGTTCCACGACATACAAAATAACTCCGCAACAGTGATTTGCCACAGGGGTGCCTTTCTTCAGTGAAATACCACACCCAGACAAAGAGTAAACACACATGTGGTACTCACAAAGGTTTTCCCTTCACCAGAAAACCCACTCCTGTGGATTAACTAAGTGACAATCACACTTCTGTAGCCGAATGGAGACGAACTCACCCTTACAGGCTACTTAGAAAATCCAAACAGTGATCTCTTTGTCATGAGTTTTCTTCTGTTCCAAAGTTTCCTCTCCTCTCTTCGCTTCCTGCAAACTTGTTCTAGTTGCAGAAAACTTGAGAGTCATTTATCAATACTTTGGATTGATCTTAACTCACCCCTTTTGGGCTACTGAAAATTTAAACCAGTAACCAACTCACTGGTGTCTTTCATTGACCAAATCCATCTTGACTCTAACTGTGTGTCTGTGAGAGGATCATCTGACCTTGCTTATTCAAAACAAGCCGCCACTTGTATAAACAATCGCTGCTCATCATAGCAACCCAGTACTTCTGCAGTCAGCAGAAATCCAACAGTGCAAAAGTCAGTCTCAATTATCTCGGCATTTTAAAGTGACAGTCCACAGAAAATATGAACCCGAAAAGTACATAACAGACCCTTTCTGTAGTTTCCACATCCTTCCTGTAGTGAGATGACCAGAACTGAGCACAGTACTCCAAGTGGGGTCTGACCAGGTCCTATACAGCTGTAACATTACCTCTTGGTTCTTGAACTCAATCCCACAGTTGATGAAGGCCAACGCACCCTGCGTAGCAGCTTTGAGTGTCCTATAGACACAGACCCCAAGATCCCTCTGATCTTCCACACTGCCAAGAGTCTTACCATAATTACTATATTCTGCCATCATATTTGACCTACCAAAATGAACCACTTCAGATTACTGGTTTGAACTCCACTTCTCAGCCCAGTTTTGCATCTTATTGATGTCTCACTGTAAACTCTGACGGCCCTCCACACTATCCACAACGCCAATCTGTGTCATCAACAAATTTACTAACATAGAACTTAGAACAATACAGCACAGTACAGGCCCTTCGACCCACAATGTTGAGCCGACCCTCAAACCCTGCCTCCCATATAACCCTCCACCTTAAATTCCTCCATATACCTGTCTAGAAGTCTCTTAAATTTCACTAGTGTATCTGCCTGCACCACTGACTCGGGCAGTGCATTTCACGCACCAACCACTCTCTGAGTGAAAAACCTTCCTCTAATATCCCCCTTGAACTTCCCTCCCCTTAACTTAAAGCCATGTCCTCTTGAATTGAGCAGTGGTGCCCTGAGAAAGAGGTGCTGGCTGTCCACTCTGTCTATTCCTCTTAATATCTTGTATACCTCTATCATGTCTCCTCTCATCATCTTCCTCTCCAGAGAGTAAAGCCCTAGCTCCCTAAATCTCTCATCATAATGCATACTCTCTAAACCAGGCAGCATCCTGTAAATCTCCTCTGTACCCTTTCCAATGCTTCCATATCCTTCCTATAGTGAGGTGACCAGAACTGGACGCAGTACTCCAAGTGTGGCCCAACCAGAGTTTTATAAAGCTGCATCATTACCCCGCGACTCTTAAACTATCCCTCAACTTATGAAAGCTAACATTCCATAAGCTTTCTTAACTACCCTACCTACATGTGAGGCAACTTTCAGGGATCTGTGGATATGTACCCCCAGATCCCTCTGCTCCTCCACACTACCAAGTATCCTGCCATTTACTTTGTACTCTGCCTTGGAATTTGCCCTTCCATAGTGTAGCACCTCACACTTCTCCGGGTTGAACTCCATCTGCCATTTCTCAGCCCATTCCTGCATCCTGTCAATGTCCCTCTGCAATTTTCGACAATCCTCTACACTACCTACACCACCACCATCCTTTGTGTCATCTGCAAACTTGCCAACCCACCCTTCTACCCCCACATCCAGGTCGTTAATAAAAATCACGAAAAGTAGAGGTCCCAGAACAGATCCTTGTGGGACACCACTAGTCACAACCCTCCAATCCAAATGTACTCCGTCCACCACGACCCTCTGCTTTCTGCAGGTAGGCCAATTCTGAATCCACCTGGCCAAACTTTCCTGAATCCCATGCCTTCTGACTTCCTGAATAAGTCTACCGTGTGGTACCTTGTCAAATGCCTTACTAAAATCCACGTGGATCACATCCACTGCACTATCCTTATCCATTTGCCTGGACACCTCCTCAACTCTATCAGGCTTGTTAGACACGATCTGCCCTTCGCAAAGCCATGCTGACTGTCCCTGATCCCTGATCAGACCATGATTCTATCTCTAATAATCTTTTCCAACAGCTGTCCCACCATAGACATCAGGCTCACTGGTCTATAATTACCCAGACTATCCCTACTACCTTTTTTGAACAAGGGGACAACATTCGCCTCCCTCCAATCCTCTGGTACCATTCCCGTGGACAATGAGGACATAAAGATCCTAGCCAGAGGCTCAGCAATCTCTTCTGTCGCCTCGTGGAGCAGCCTGGGGAATACTCCGTCAGGCCCAGGGAACTTATCCGTCCTAATGTACAAACCCCATTTCCAGAAAAGTTGGGATATTTTCCAAAATGCAATAAAAACAAAAATCTGTAATGTGTTAATTCACGTGAACCTTTATTTAACTGACAAAAGTACAAAGAAAAGATTTTCAATAGTTTTACTGACCAACTTAATTGTATTTTGTAAATATACACAAATTTAGAATTTGATGGCTGTGACGCACTCATCAAAAGTTGGGACAGAGGCATGTTTACCATTGTGTTACAACACCTTTCCTTTTAATAACACTTTTTAATCATTTTGGAACTGATACTAATTGTAGATTTGAAATTGGAAATTTTGATCATTCTTGCTTGAGATAAGACTTCAGCTGCTCAACAGTCCGTGGTCTCCGTTGTCTGATTCTCCTCTTCATGATGCGCCATACATTTTCAATAGGAGATAGATCTGGACTGGCAGCAGGCCATCTACAAAGCCATGCTGTTGTAGCCCATGCAGAATGTGGTCTGGCATTGTCCTGCTGAAATAAGCATGGATGTCCCGGGAAGAGACATCGCCTTGATGGCAACATATGTCTCTCTAAAATCCTAATATACACCTCAGAGTCAATGGTACCTTCACATACATGCAACTCACCCATGCCATGGGCACTGATGCACCCCCATACCATCACAGATGCTGGCTTTTGCACCTTTCGCTGATGACAATCAGTAAGGTCGTTTTCATCTTTGGCATGGAGAACTCGAAGCCCAATTTTTCCGAAAACTAGCTGAAATGTGGACTCATCTGACCACAGCACACAGTTCCACAGTCTTTCGGTCCATCTGAGATGAGCTCGGGCCCAGAGAACTCGCCAGCGTTTCTGCATAGAGTTGATGTATGGCTTCCTCCTTTTGTAATACAGTTTCAAGTTGCATTTCTGGATGCAGCGACGGACTGTGTTAAGTGACAATGGTTTTCCGAAGTACTCCTGAGCCCAGGTGGCTATAATTGTCATAGTAGCATGACGGTTTCTTAGGCAGTGCCGCCTGAGGGCTCGAAGATCACATGCATTCAACAGTGGTTTCCAACCTTGCCCTTTACGCACTGAGATGTCTCTGAATCTTTTCACAATATTATGTACTGTAGATGTTGAAAGACCTAAATTCTCTGCAATCTTGCATTGGGAAATGTTCCTTTTGAACTGACTAACAATTCTCTCACGAATTTTGGCACAAAGGGGTGAGCCATGACCCATCCTTGCTTGCAAAGACTGAGCCTTTGATGGACACTACTTTTATACCCAGTCACGATACCTCACCTGCTATCAATTAGCCTGCTTAATGTGGAGTCTTCCAAACCGGTGTTACTTGAATATTCTGTGCACTTTTCAATCTTATTTTAACTCTGTCCCAACTTTTGTTGAGTGTGTTGCAGCCATCAAATTCTAAATTTGTGTATATTTACAAAATACAATTAAGTTGGTCAGTAAAACTATGGAAAATCTTTTCTTTGTACTTTTGTCAGTTAAATAAAGGTTCACGTGAATTAACATATCACAGATTTTTGTTTTTATTGCATTTTGGAAAATATCCCAACTTTTCTGGAAATGGGGTTTGTATTTTAACAACTCCAACACCTCTTCTCCCTTAATATCAACATGCTCCAGAACATCAACCTCACTCATATTGTCCTCACTGTCATCAAGTTCCCTCTCATTGGTGAATACTGAAGAGAAGTATTCATTGAGGACCTCGCTCACTTCCAGGCACATCTTCCCACCTTTATCTCTAATTGGTCCTTTCTTCACGTAATTGAAGAATGCCTTGGGGGTTTTCCTTTACCTTACTCGCCAAGGCCTTCTCATACCCCCTTCTTGCTCTTCTCAACCCCTTCTTAAGCTCCTTTCTTGCTACCCTATAGACTCATCTGATCCTTGCTTCTTAAACCTCACGTATGCTGCTTTCTTCCATCTGACTAGATTCTCCTCCTCACTTGTCACCCATGGTTCCTTCATCTTACCATTCTTTATCTTCCTCACTGGGACAAATTTATCCCTAACATCCTGCAAGAGATCCCTAAACATTTCCCTGCAGAAACATTATCCCAATTCACACCTGCAAGTTCTAACCTTATAGCCTGATAATTTGCCCTTCCCCAATTAAAAATTTTCCTGTCCTTTCTGATTCTGTTCTTTTCCATGATAATGTTAAAGGCCAGGGAGCGGTGGTCACTGTCCCCCAGATGCTCACCCACTGGGACGTCTATGACCTGACCCATCCCTCCACTTCCTTATCAGGTTATTTTAAAAATTCACAAAGAGAAGGGGTCTCTGAACAGATCCCTGAGGCACACCACTGGTCACCGGCCTCCATGCAGAATATATCCTGTCTGCAATCACTCTTTTCCTGCAGTGGGCAAGCCAGTTCTGGATCCACAAAGCAATGTCCCCTTGGATCCTGTGCCTCCTTACTTTCTCAATAAGCCTTGCATAGGGTACCTTTATCAAATGCCTTGCTGAAATCCATATACTCTACATCTTCTGCTCTACCTTCATCAATGTGTTTAGTCACAGTCTCAAAAAATTCAGTCAGGCTCGTAAGGCACGACCTGACTTTGACAAAGCCATGCTAACTATTCCTAATCATTTTATGCCTCTCCATATGTTCACAAAACCTGCTTCTCAGGATCTTCTCCATCAACTTATCAACCACTGAAGTAAGAAGTAATTGATCTGTATGAATAGTACACAGGAAAAGATTCTGTTAACTGTACCTCAGTGACAATACTATACCAATTCCAACATATTTAGAGATGTTATAAAAATTCACAGGTGAGTTGAAGGTGATGAATAAAGTTGCTGATGGCCAGAAGATATTAATAGTGTAATTGAAAGGATACAGGAATGAGCCTGGAGAAGTGTGAAGCTGTGCATTTAGTGAGTATAAGAATACAAAGGTTTTGACTGGTGTGAAGGAACAAATCTCAGAGTATATGCCCATGGGCTGTTGGATTGGGTAGTTTGGATACCTGCCATACATCAGTACAGCATAGGAACATGTCCTTCAGCCCATCATGTACTACTGACCCTGACAGCAATTGACCTGCACATCTGCCTCCCCTTCATTCTCTGAATATTCAAGCATTTGCCTAAATACTTCCTAAATGTTGCAGTTGTAACTGCCGCTACCACTTTTGCCAACTGTGTGTTCCAAGCACTGCTACTCTGGAGAAGCAAAAAAACCCACCTAAACCAGAGCTTCTGCAGATGCTGGAAATCCAGAGCACACACAAAATGTTGCAGGAACTCAACAGATCAGGCAGCATCTATGGAAATGAATAAACAGTTGACGTTTTGGGCTGAGACCCTGCTTCAGGACTGGAAAGGAAGGGTAATCATATAAAGCCCCTTTAAAATTTGCCCCTCACCTTAGAAATATCCTCATATGTGATATTTCTATCGTGGGGGGAAAGACTCCACACAACTTAACTCCCCTCACATCCTACATTTGTCCCAATCAACTTCTGTGCCAATTTCCAACTGTTTTGCTGTTGAATCTTTGGACACCCTTTCTCATTATCCATAATTTCACAATTTTTCGCAAGCTTACTAATTAGCCTCCCTATGTTTATAGAACAGTAGAACATAGAAACATTTATCTGGGTTAAACTCCATCTGCCATTTCTCAGCCCATATCTGCAACTGATCCACATCATGCTGTATTCCTTACCAGTCTTCTGTACTATCTACATTTCCTCCAATATTGATATCATCTGCAAATTTACTATACCATCCATCTATATTTTCATCCAGGTCATTTATATACATTACAAACAGCAGAGGTCCCAGCACAGAGCCTGTGGAACTCCACTAATTACAGATGCACAGCTCATTTAGTCCTTTCAACCATGACCCTTGTCTTATGTGCAAGCCAGTTCTGAATCCAAACGGCAATTCACGGCGGATCCCACGCATCTCAGTCTTCTGGATTAGCCTACCATGAGGGACCTTGTCAAGCGCATCACTAAAATCCATGTAGACAACATCTTCTGCCCTACCCTCATCAATCTCTCTCGTCACCTTGTCGTAGTTCCATGCTTATGCTGCTGGCAATCAGCAGGAGCTATGATCTGCGCAAAGCTATCAATGCTGCGAAACAGCAATACAGGGACAGATTGAGTCAAGATTCACAACGAATAGTACAGGTGACTTGTGGCAAGGGTTGCATACCATCGTAGACTTCAAGGCCAAACGTGGTGTCACCAACACCATGGCCTGTCTCCCAGATAAGCTCAATCACTTTTACGCTTGTTTTGATGTCGCTAACTCTGAGCCTCCAAGAAAGCCACCGCTACAACCTGCAACATGTCATCTCTGAGGCTGAGGTATGCAGATGTCTCCAATGTGTGGACAGTTGCAAGGCTGTGGGATCAGACGGCATCCCAAGGCGGGTCTCAGGGTGTGCGCAGCACAACTGGCAGGTGTATTTACTGATGTATTTAATCTCTTCCTCTCCCAATGTAGAGTCCCTCCTGCTTCAAAACATCCACCATTATCCCGTACCTAAAAAAGACCAAGTTAACATATTTGAACGACTGGTGTCCTGACGCAATCACCTCAATAATAAGCAAATGCTTTGAGAGGCTGGTCAAGTATTACATCTGCAGCTTGCTACCACCCAATCTGGACCCCCTACAATTCACCTACTGACACAACTGATCTACAGATGACTCAATAGCCACTGCTCTACATACTGTCCTTACACATCTGGAGCAGAAGGATGCTTATGTGAGAATGCTGTTCTTGGACTACAGTTCAGCATTCAACACCATAATTCCATCCAGGCTTGATAAGGAGCTCAGAGACCTCGGCCTCCACCCTGCCTTGTGCAGCTGGATCCTGGACTTCCTGTCAGATCACTGGCAGGTGGTAAGAGTGGGCTCCCTCTGACTCTCAATATAGGAGCCTCTCAGGACTGTGTACTAAGCCCCTCCTTTACTCCCTGTATACCCATGACTGTGTTGCCACCCACAGCTCTACTCTGCTAATTAAATTTGCCAACAACACTGAATTGGTTGGCCTAATCTCAAACAATAATGAGGTGGTCTACAGGGAAGAAGTCATCTCCCTCGATGTTGCAAAAACACAGGAGCTGGTTGTGGATTACAGGAGGAATGGAGATGGGCTAACCCCCATTGACATCAATGGATCTGGGGTTGAGAAGGTGCACAGCTTCAAGTTCCTTGGCATCCACATCACCGAGGACCTCATGGTCTACACACTAAGTGTGTGGTGGAAAAGCTACATCAGTGCTTCTTTCACCTCAGACAGTTGAGGAAGTTTGGTATGGGCCTCCAAATCCTAAGAACTCTCTACAGGGCCACAATTGAGAGCATCCTAACTGGCTGCATCACTGCCTGGTATGGGAACTGTACCTCCCTCAATCGCAGGACTCTGCAGAAAGTGGTGCGGACAGCCCAGCGCATCTGTAGTTGTGAACTTCCCATGATTCAGGACATTTACAAAAACAAGTGTGAAAAAAGGGCCCAACTAATCATTGGGGAGGGACCGAGTCACCCCAACCACAGTCTATTCCAGCTGCTACCATCCAGAAAACGGTACCGCAGCATAAAAGCCAGGATCAACAAGCTCCGGGACAGTTACTTCCACCAAGCCATCAGACTGATGAACTCATACTGATTTGAGTGTATTTCTATGTTATATTGACTGTTCTATTTATTTTAAATTACTATAATTGCACTTTTAGACAGATGTAACATAAATATTTTTACTCATGTAGGATGCAAGAAATAAAGTCAATTCAAAGAAACTCAAATCAAGTTTGTAAGGCATGATCTGCCACGCACAGCCATACTGGCTGTCCCTAATTAGGCCATGAGACTCCAAATGCTCATACATCCTACCCCTAATAATTTTTCTGAGCAATTTCCTTGCTACTGACATGAGATTCATCGGTCTATAATTCCCAGAGTTTTCCCTTGTTCCCTTCTTAAGTTCTCTTAACTTTCCATCCCCATCCTTCTAACAGGAACATACCTTTTCTGTACTCCCATATGTCTGATGTGAACTTGCCAAAGAAAAGTTGTTCCCAATTACTGCTTCTTGGTTCCTGCCCAATGCCCTCATAATTGCCCTACTCCAATTTAATTCTCTCCCACAAGGACAACACCTATCCTTATCTACAGCTACTCTGAAAGATAAGGAGTTGTGGTCACTGTTGCCCAACTGTTCATCCACTAAAAGGTCAGTCGTCTGGCCAGCTCATTACCCAACACCAGGTCCAGTATGGCCCCTTCTCTTGTTGGATCATCCAAGTATTGATTTAAGAAACCTTCCTGGATACCCTTAACAAATTAAGCCCCATATAAGCTCCTTGCCCCAGGAAGATGCCAATTTATATCAGGGAAGTTGAAATCCAGCATGACAACAACCCTATTATTTTTACACATTTCCTTTATCTGATTACAAATCTGTTCCTCAATGTCCCAATGGCGGTTAGGGGGTCTGTAATACTAGCCCATCTGTGATTGCATCCTTCCTATTTCTGAATTCCACTTAAATGGAGTCAATGTCTGACCCTTCCATTATGTCTCCTCTGAGTACAGCTGTGATACTGTCAATTTTTTTTGTCCAAATCCAGGTTTACCTGGAAAATGACTATTCACCCTTTCTGTGCCTCTCACAATTTATATACAGTATAATATACAATTTATATATCAGCTGGATGTATTGTTGGTCAAAAGTACATGCCAGTTTATGCATGAGGTTTAAGAGAATTTTGTCACCAGTGGACTATCCATTCTGTGTCAACACTAATGAAAATCACAAACTGCCGGTGCTCCAGTCGTCAGGTCAGGCTTTGCCAGCACCCAGTGCTTTCTCAGGTAATGTTGAGGAATAAGAAACTTCACAAAATGATGCTTCAAAGTTCAAAGTAAAATTTGTTACCACAGGACATACCTGTCACCACATACAACCCCGAGATTCTTTTTCTGTGGGCATACTTAACAAATCTATCGAACAGTAGCTGAAATGTAAACAAACTGGATCATCCACTTTGTAAGTTATAATAGAAGAGCATATTATTATTTAAATGGTGAAAGATTGCAGCATGCTGTTATGCAGAGGGACTTGGGAGTGCTTGTTCATAAATCACAAATAACTTGGCTTGTAGGTACAACAGGTTATTAAGAAGGCAAATGGAATAGCTAGAAGGATTGAATTCAAGAGCAGGGAGGTCGTGCTGCAACCATACAGAGTACTGTGTGTGCAGTTCTAGCCTCCATACTTTGGAGGCAGTGCAGAGGAGGTTCACCAGGTTGATTCCAGAGATGAAGGGGTTAACTTATGAGGTGAGTTTGAGTTGCCTGGGACTATACTCTGGAGTTCAGAAGAATGGGGGGGGGGGGTGGATCTTATAGAAACATACAAAATTTTGAAAGGGATAGATAAGATAGAAGTAAGAAAGTTGTTTGCATTGGTAGATGAGAATAGAACTAGGGGACATTGCCTCAGGATTCAGGGGAAAAGATTTAGGGCGGAGATGAGGAGAAACTGTTTTCCCCAGGAAGTGGTGAATCTGTGTAATTCTCTGCCCAGAGAAGCAGTTGAGGCTTCTTCACTAAATATTTTTAAGAAACAGTTAGATAGGTTTTTACATAGTAAGAGAATTAAGGGTTATGGAGAAAAGGCAGGTAAATGGAGCTGAGTTTATGGACAGATCAGCCATAATCTTATTGAATGGCAGGGCAGGCTCGATGGGCCGGATGGCCTACTCCTGCTTGTATTTCCTAAATCAATAACAATAAATAATGAGCATGAAATACCAATATATTCTGTTCAGAAGTGGAATTTAAAAACAAAGTTACACAAATGGTTAAAAGATGAGTTACCCATCAACTTGAAAAAGAACCCAACAGGGCTGTGACACAAGACCATAAGATAGGGAGCAGAATTAGGCCATTTGGTCCAACAAGTCTGCTCCGCCATTTCATCATGGCTGATCCAATTTTCTTCTCAGCCCCAATCTCCTTCCTTCTCCACGTATCCCTTCATGCCCCGACTAATCAAGAATCTATCAATCTCTGCCTTAAATGTACATAAAGACTTGACCTCCACAGCTGCCTGTGGCAAAGAATTCCACAGATTCACTACGCTCTGGCTAAAGAAATTCCACATCTCCTTTCTAAAAGGATGCCACTCTGTTCTGAGACTGTGTCCTCTGGTCTTAGGCTACACCCACACTAGACCGGATAATTTTGAAAACACTGGTTTTGCGTAAAGACAATAGGCGTCCACACTATGTGTTTTTGAAAATATCTCTATCCACATTGAAACAGATTTTGGCGAATCTCCTCCTATTGGACATGCACAGGACACATCTACCGAAAACAAGCGACATGTTTGGTGTCGAATCTCGCGGTAAAAGTGCGAGTTTGTGTAGTCACAGACTAGAAAAACTTAAAATGACTGACAGCTGTTGGCTCTCGCGCAGGAGAACTTAAAAGTTAAAAAAACACCAAATACTGGAGTGTACAGAGGCAACCAACAGGGACTTCACAGACAGATTGACCCAGCTGATGACAGACATTGAAAAACTGACTAACTCTGTTGCATTAATAAAGCACTTTGTTAAATGTATGAATGTTTTAATGTCTGCATCAGTGTTATCTTGTATTTCCATACAATGTTACATTAGCCTGTTACACATCTATTGTCGGAGAAGTACTTGCATGAATAGGTAACCCACCTTCATACGAGCAAGGACAGAAAACAGGGCAAAGTGAGTATACTTATTTATTCATTAAGTTATGGGTCAAAGTATTTGGTGAGTACATTTATAATTCTTCTGGCTTCAGTCTCGTTGCTGTCTGTTCTGAAATTGTTAGGTTGTGTTCAAGAAAACAATGAAATGGTGCACTGCCGTCTGACAGCATTTTCAGATATCTCCGGTTACCCCGTCCACACTGATCTGCCTGAGCAGCATTTTCAAAAATACCCACCCTGGAAAGCGTTTCTAAAAAGCTCCGGTTTCAGGGGATGAAAACGCCGTTTTAGTGTGGACAGAGTGTAAAAACAAAGAGAAAAAGCTTCGGTTACGGATTTATCCGGCATAGTGTGGACGTACCCTTAGACTCTCCCACCATAGGAAACATCCTCTGGACATCCACTCTATTAATGCTTTTCACTATTTCATAGATTTCAATGAGGTCATCCATCATTTTTCTGAATTCTAGAGATACAGACTCAGAGCCATCAAACGCTCTTCATGTGACAAGCCATTCAATCCTGGAATCATTTTTGTAAATCTCCTTTGAACCCTCTCCAGTTTCAGCACATCTTTTCTAAGGGGCCCAAAACTGCTCTCAATACTCCAAGTGAGATCTCACTAGAGCTTTATAAAGTTTAAACATTACATCCTTGCTTTTATATTCTAGTCCTCTTGAAATGAATGCTAATTTGCATTCCTCACTACAGACTAGACCTGAAAATTAACCTTTAGGGAATCCTGCACAAGGGCTCCCGAGTCCCTTTGCATCTCAGATTTTTGTATTTTCTCTTGTTACGAATGTGCCACAACTCTGAGGGGCCGAAGGGTACAGAGTCGCCCCTCCTTTTTGAGAATCGCAAGATCGCTATTAATTCAGGTCTGAAGACCCAGGAAATGAGAGAGAATCCACAAGGTTTGGAATGTGTCCTGGCCTCAGCAAAACAAAAACCCCTGATAACGGCTATTGTCTCTTGGAGACGGAATTGTGTATTAAGTACTGTACTATTCATTGAAGCCCCTCAGGGGATGACCAGAGTGGGCTGGTTGAGGGATGGCATCATCCCAACCTGAATGACATCTGAGACCCCGTGAGTAAGGATAAAAGGGGGTCTGGGGAACAACCCCTTTAGATGCACCAGGAGAAACGCTAGAAATCCCGTGACAGCGTTTAATAGTGACAGCCGGTGGGGCTCGTGTGCGTCCTTCCCTTGCCTGGGATTGGCGGGCTCACCACGGAAGAACGGCTTTAGCTAAAGGAGAGGTCACAAGTGAACGGCCACGACAACGAGACTCCGATGGATCAAAATCATAAAAGGAATCGGCAAGTTTTTCTCCAAATCTCTCTCTCTCCAACCATTGAAATACAGTGGTCCCCAAAGGCTGCAGCCTGCATGAACTGAGTGACTTTTATATTTCCATCGGACAATACATTTATCCCCTAGACAACGACAGAGCTTATTTCTTATTTATTATTATTATACCCACACTTTTAGATTTAGCATTGATGACGTATGTTATCTGTATATTTGCAATGATATTATTTTTGTGTATTTTTACTAATAAATACTGTTAAAAATAGTACCATCAGACCTCAATGGACCTCTCTATCTTTGCTGGTAAGTGACCCAGTTACGGGGTTCGTAACACTCTCCATTTAGAAAATAGTCTACACTTGCACTTCATCCACCGAAGAGCATGACCATACATCTCCCAACAGTGTATTCCATCTGCCATTTCTTTCCCCATTCTCCTAATCTAAGTCCTCCTGTAGCCTCTCCACTGCACCAAAGCTACATGCCCCTCCACTTATCTTGAAATGTATGCAAACTTGGTAAAAAAAAAGCCATCAATTTTTAATTCATTCATTTTTAATCTCTCCTAGTGTGTAGTGCCCTCCTGTTTCAAGTTCTCCATCATTGTCCTTGTACCTAAGAAAACCAAGGTAGCATGCCTGAATGATTGCCACCCTGTCGCTCTCACATCAATTATAAGCAAATGCTTTGAGAGACTGGTTAAAGCCTACATCTGCAGCATGCTACCACCCACACTGGATCTCCTACAATTCGCCTACTGATGGAATCTGTCTACTGATGACATCATAGCCTCAGCACTACACACTGTCCTCACTCACCTGAAGAAGAGCGATGCACACATTAGAGTGTTGTTCCTGGACTCAACACCATAATTCCCTCCAGAACCGACAGGAAGCTCAGAGACCTCAACATGCACCCCACCTTGTGCAGCTGGATCTTAGACTTGCTGTTGAATTGCCGACAGGTGGTAAGGATGGGCTCCCTCAACACAGGTACCCCCAGGGTTGTGTTCTGAATTCTCCTCTACTCCCTTTACACCCACGCAGCTCCAATCTGCTGATCAAATTCGCAGATAAGACAACTTTGATCGGTTTTATTTTTAGCAGTGACGAGATAGCCTACAGAGCAGAGGTTGATACCCTGACGCAGTGGTGCCAGGATAATAACTTCTTCCTCAGTCCAAAAAACAAAAGATCTGATTGTGGATTACAGGTGGAATGGAGATAGGCTCAGCCGATCAACATCAATGGGTTTGCAGTTGAGAGGGTGAGTAGTTTCAAGTGTCTTGGTATACACATTATGGCTGATCTCATCTAGACTGTATACACCTACTTTGTGGTTAAAAAAGCACAACAGTGTCTCTTCCACCTCAGGCATCTAAAGAAGTTTGGCATGGGCTGTACATTGAAATTCAGTCATAATGTTGTGGGATGGATGTAAGATTTTAAATAAATTCTAAGTTCCATCATCTAAATCAGAATCAGGTTTATTATCACCGGCATGTGTCATGAAATTTGTTAACTTGACAGCAGCAGTTCAATGCAATACCTAATATAGAAGAAGAAAAAATAATAAGTAAATCAATACAGTATACATATACTGAACAGATTAAAATCATGCAAAAAACAGAAATATATATTAAAAAAGTGAGGTAGTGTTCATGGGATCAATGTCCATTTAGGAATCAGATGGCAGAGGGGAAGAAGCTGTTCCGGAATCTCTGAGTGTGTGCCTTCAGGCTCCTGTATCTCCTACCTGATGTTAACAGTGAGAAAAGTGCATGCCCTGGGTGCTTTATCTCCTTAATAATGGACGCTGCCTTTGAGATTCTGATTCTTGAAGATGTCCTGGATACTTTGTAGGCTAGTACCCAAGATGGAGCTGACTAAATTTACAACTCTCTGCAGCCTCTTTCGGTCCTGTGCAGTAGCCTTCCCCCCCCCCCCCCCCCCCAATACCAGGCAATGATGCAACCTGTCAGAATGCTCTCATGGTACCTCTATAGAAGATTTTGAGTGTAGTTGTTGACATACCAAATCTCTTCAAACTCCTAATGAAGTATAATCACAGGTCCAGGAACACCACTGGGATTGTGAAACGAGCCCAGCAGAGATTGCACTTTTTGTGGAAGCTTTGACAAGCATCACTCCCCACTAATATCTTAACGACATTCTACAGAGGAGTGGTTGAGAGTGTGCTGACCTTTTGCATCACAACCTGGTACTCCAGCTGCAGTGCTGCCGACAAAAAAGCCTTGCAGAGGGTGGTTAGGGGAGCAGAGAAGGCTATTGGGGTCTCCCTACCTTCTGTCCTAGACCTCTTTCAGAGTTGATGCCTCCAGAAGACACGGTACATCATTAAAGACCCCTCACACCCTCTCCATGAACTGTTTGTTCTTCTGCCATCAGGTAAACATTACAGGAGCATCAAAACTAAAACCACAAGGTTACTAAACCGCTTCCTCCCACAGGCAGTCAGACTGCTAAATAGCTGCTCTATCTGACTCTGATTTGGACACTTTTAACTTACACTGGACACTTATAACTTGTTTTTAACTGACATGTGGCTGTTGTGTTTTACTATTTATTGCTTATTATTTAGTGTTGCATTTGTTATGTTATGATTGCACTGCTCCTGGGAAACGTTGTCTCATTCTGCCCTGCAGAGTTGATGTACGGTTAGAATGACAATAAAGTTTTTGAATCTTGAATCTTTATAACTGCATCGATATGTTGGGACCAGGTTAGGTCCTCAGAGATCTTGACACCCAGGAACTTGAAACTGCTCACTCTCTGCACTTCTGATCCCACGGTGGGAGATATCACCATCCAGGGGATTGTACTCCGAGCTTCAATGATGGTGTCAGGCCTCACCAACATAGATGTTTGACCCAATGTTGTTGCTGCGGCACCACTCCACTAGTTGGCATATCTCACTCCTCTCGTCACCATCTGAGATTCTACTAACAATGGTCATATCATCAGCAAATTTATAAATTGGATTTGAGCCATGCCTAACCACAAAGTCATGGGTATAGAGAGAGTAGCACAGTGGGCTAAGCACACATCCTTGAGGTGCACCAGTGTTGATTGTCAGTGAGGAGGACATGTTATCATTCATCAGAATCAGAATCGGGTTTATTATCACCAGCATGTGTTGTGAAATTTGTTAACTTAGCAGCAGCAGTTCAATGCAATACATAATCTAGCAGAGAGAGAAAAAACAATAAATAAAACAATAATAAACAAGTAAATCAATTATGTATATTGAATAGATTATTAAAAATGTGCACAAACAGAAATACTGTAAATTTTAAAAAGTGAGGTAGTGTCCAAAGCTTCAAAGTCCATTTAGGAATCGGATGGCAGGGCGGAAGAAGCTGTTCCTGAATCACTGAGTGTGTGCCTTCAGGCTTCTGTATCGCCTACTTGATGGTATCAGTGAGAAAATGGCATGCCCTGGGTGCTGGAGGTTTTTAATATCGGATGCTGCCTTTCTGAGACACTGCTCCCTAAAGATTACCTGGGTACTTTGTAGGCTAGTGTCCAAGATAGAGCTGACAAGATCTACAACCTTCTGCAGCTTCTTTCGATCCTGTGCAGTAGCCCTTCCATATCAGACAGTGATTCAGCCTGTTAGAATGCTCTCCACAGTACAACTATAGAAGTTTTTGAGTGTATTTGTGGACATGCCAAATCTCTTCAAACTCCTAATTAAGTATAGCCGCTGTCTTGCCTTCTTTAAGACAACATCAAAATGTTGGGTCCAGGTTAGATCCTCAGAGATCTTGACACCAAAAACTTGAAACTACTCACCCTCTTCTCCACTTCTGATCCCTCTATGAGGGTATGTGCTCCTTCGCTTACCCTTCCTGAAGTCCACAATCAGTTCTTTCGTCATACTGATGTTGAGTGCCAGGTTATGCTGCAGCACCATTCTACTAGTTGACGTATCTCACTCCTGTATGCCCTCTCATCACCACCTGAGATTCTACCAACAATGGTTGTATCATCAACAAATTTGTAGATGGTATTTGAGCTATACCTAGCCACACAGATTGTAGTCTTCTGGTTAGGAAGTCGAGTACATATAACATAAAAAGAATCAGACTCATCACTGGCAGCCAGTCAAAACAGAGAGGAGCCACTCTTTACCTCCTGCTAATCAGCCACTGCTTTATCTGTGCCAGAATCTGTCCTTTAATACCATGCATCTTGTTAAGCAGCCTCACATGTGGCACCTTGTCAAAGGCCTTCAGAGAATCCAAGTACACAACAATTGAATTTCCTTTGTCTAGCAAACATGAGGAAATCTGCAGATCTGGAAATTCAAGCAACACACACAAAATGCTGGTGGAACGCAGCAGGCCAGGCAGCATCTATAGAGAGAAGCACTGTCGATGTTTTAACCATATAACAATCACAGCACGGAAACAGGCCATCTCGGCCCTCCTAGTCCGTGCCGAACTCTTAATCTCACCCACTTACCTGCACTCAGCCCATAACCCTCCACTCCTTTCCTGTCCATATACATATCCAATTTTACCTTAAATGACACAACTGAACTGGCCTCTACTACTTCTACAGGAAGCTCATTCCACACAGCTATCACTCTCTGAGTAAAGAAATACCCCCTCATGTTTCCCTTAAACTTCTGCCCCCTAACTCTCAAATCATGTCCTCTCGTTTGAAACTCCCCTACTCTCAATGGAAACAGCCTATTCAATTCAACTCTATCTATCCCTCTCAAAATTTTAAATACCTCGATCAAATCCCCCCTCAACCTTCTACACTCCAATGAATAGAGACCTAACGTTCAACCTTTCTCTGTAACTTAAGTGCTGAAACCCAGGTAACATCCTAGTAAATCGTCTCTGCACTCTCTCTAATTTATTGATGTCTTTCCTATAATTTGGTGACCAGAACTGTACACAATATTCCAAATTTGGCCTTACCAATGCCTTGTACAGTTTTAACATTACATCCCAACTTCTGTACTCAATGCTCTGATTTATAAAGGCCAGCATTCCAAAAGCTTTCTTCACCACCCTTTCTACATGAGACCTCACCTTCAGGGAACTATGCACTGTTATTCCTAAATCTCTCTGTTCCTCTGCACTCCTCAATGCCCTACCATTTACCCTGTATGTTCTATTTGGATTATTCCTGCCAAAATGTAGAACCTCACACTTCTCAGCATTAAACTCCATCTGCCAACATTCTGCCCATTCTTCTAACCGGCATAAATCTCCCTGCAAGCTTTGAAAATCCACCTCATTATCCACAACACCTCCTACCTTAGTATCATCGGCATACTTACTAATCCAATTTACCACCCCATCATCCAGATCATTTATGTATATTACAAACAACATTGGGCCCAAAACAGATCCCTGAGGCACCCCGCTAGTCACCAGCCTCCATCCCGATAAACAATTATCCACCACGACTCTCTGGCATCTCCCATCTAGCCACTGTTGAATCCATTTTATTACTCCAGCATTAATACCTAACGACTGAACCTTCTTAACTAACCTTCCATGTGGAACTTTGTCAAAGGCCTTGCTGAAGTCCATATAGACTGCCATACCCTTGTCAACATTCCTCGTAACTTCTTCAAAAAATTCAATAAGGTTTGTCAAACATGACCTTCCACGCACAAATCCATGCTGGCTACTCCTAATCAGATCCTGTCTATCCAGATAATTATTAATACTATCTCTAAGAATACTTTCCATTAATTTACCCACCACTGATGTCAAACTGACAGGTCTATAATTGCCAGGCTTACTTCTAGAACCCTTTTTAAACAATGGAACCACATGAGCAATACGCCAATCCTCCGGCACAATCTCCGTTTCTAATGACATCTTAAAGACCTCTTTAAGGGCTCTTTGGGCTGAGACCCTTCGTCAGGACCTTTGTTTATCCTGCTTGTTATTTCTGAAAGGAGTTCCAACAGATTCTTCCTTGAGGAAACCATGCTGACTACGGCCTATTAATGCAGATTAGCTTTTGAAAAAAAGTGTTGGAAGGGTTAGTCAGGACTCCGCGTCCCGTTTCTGCAGTGCCGACCCCGACCAGGGCGGCGCTGTAGTTTACTGGTGGCGCCTACCTAATAGGTCCTCTCGTGTATCAGCTCACATGCCTGGCAACTCTTCGACTTTAATTACGTCACGGTGTTGCTCCGCTCGCCGCCATTTTGTCGGCTCGGTCTGGGAGTGGCCACCGGGCGAGGCCGAGGCTTGGGGCCCAGCGCGGGTGAAGAGCCGAGACCGAGGCCGAAGCTCTGGGCCCAGCGCTGGTGAGCACCGGGCGAGGTCGAGTGGCAGCATTAGCGGGCGTGAGCCCGGCCGAGAGCGGCACTCAGGGGCTGAGCGCCCGGAGATGTGAGATGTCAGCGCCCAACACCCTCCAGGTAACGTGAGGGGCTGGATGGAGGGCGAGAAGCGCGCTCCCGTGAATAACTGTCTGTGACCACCTCCCACTTCTACCTACATACTCCTCACTCCACCCTACACACCCCTCAGCCCACCGTACGCCTCCCCATTCCACCCTACACACCTCACCCTAATCCACCCTACACACCCCTCAGCCCACCGTACGCATCCCCCATTCCACCCTACACCCCTCACCCTAATCCACCCTACACACTCCTCAGCCCACCGTACGCCTCCCCCATTCCACCCTACACACCTCAGCCTAATCCACCCTACACACCCCTCAGCCCACCGTACGCATCCCCCATTCCACCCTACACCCCTCACCCTAATCCACCCTACACACTCCTCAGCCCACCGTACGCCTCCCCCATTCCACCCTACACACCTCAGCCTAATCCACCCTACACACTCCTCAGCCCACCGTACGCCTCCCCCATTCCACCCTACACACCTCAGCCTAATCCACCCTACACACCCCTCAGCCCACCGTACGCATCCCCCATTCCACCCTACACACCCCTCAGCCCACCGTACGCATCCCCCATTCCACCATACACCCCTCACCCTAATCCACCCTACACACCCCTCAGCCCACCGTACGCATCCCCCATTCCACCCTACACACCTCAGCCTAATCCACCCTACACACCCCTCAGCCCACCGTACGCATCCCCCATTCCACCCTACACACCCCGCAGCCCACCGTACACATCCCCCATTCCACCCTACACACCCCTCAGCCCACCGTACTCATCCCCCATTCCACCCTACACACCCCTCACCCTAATCCACCCTACACACCCCTCAGCCCACCGTACGCATCCCCCATTCCACCCTACACACCCCTCAGCCCACCGTACGCATCCCCCATTCCACCCTACACACCCCTCAGCCCACCGTACGCATCCCCATTCCACCCTACACACCCCTCAGCCCACCGTACACATCCCCCATTCCACCCTACACACCCCTCAGCCCACCGTACGCATCCCCCATTCCACCCTACACCCCTCAGCCTAATCCACCCTACACACCCCTCAGCCCACCGTACGCATCCCCCATTCCACCCTACACACCCCTCAGCCCACCGTACACATCCCCCATTCCACCCTACACACCCCTCAGCCCACCGTACGCATCCCCCATTCCACCCTACACACCCCTCACCCTAATCCACCCTACACACCCCTCAACCCACCGTACGCATCCCCCATTCCACCCTACACACCCCTCACCCTAATCCACCCTACACACCCCTCAGCCCACCGTACGCATCCCCCATTCCACCCTACACACCCCTCAGCCCACCGTACGCATCCCCATTCCACCCTACACACCCCTCAGCCCACCGTACGCATCCCCATTCCACCCTACACACCCCTCAGCCCACCGTACACATCCCCCATTCCACCATACACCCCTCACCCTAATCCACCCTACACACCCCTCAGCCCACCGTACGCATCCCCCATTCCACCCTACACACCCCTCAGCCTAATCCACCCTACACACCCCTCAGCCCACCGTACGCATCCCCCATTCCACCCTACACACCCCGCAGCCCACCGTACGCATCCCCCATTCCACCCTACACACCCCTCAGCCTAATCCACCCTACACACCCCTCAGCCCACCGTACGCATCCCCCATTCCACCCTACACACCCCGCAGCCCACCGTACGCATCCCCCATTCCACCCTACACACCCCGCAGCCCACCGTACGCATCCCCCATTCCACCCTACACACCCCTCAGCCTAATCCACCCTACACACCCCTCAGCCCACCGTACGCATCCCCCATTCCACCCTACACACCCCTCAGTCCACCGTACGCATCCCCCATTCCACCCTTCACCCCTCAGCCTAATCCACCCTACACACCCCTCAGCCCACCGTACGCATCCCCCATTCCACCCTACACACCCCTCAGCCTAATCCACCCTACACACCCCTCAGCCCACCGTACGCATCCCCCATTCCACCCTACACACCCCGCAGCCCACCGTACGCATCCCCCATTCCACCCTACACACCCCGCAGCCCACCGTACGCATCCCCCATTCCACCCTACACACCCCTCAGCCTAATCCACCCTACACACCCCTCAGCCCACCGTACGCATCCCCATTCCACCCTACACACCCCTCAGCCCACCGTACGCATCCCCATTCCACCCTACACACCCCTCAGCCCACCGTACACATCCCCCATTCCACCCTACACACCCCTCAGCCCACCGTACGCATCCCCATTCCACCCTACACACCCCTCAGCCCACCGTACACATCCCCCATTCCACCCTACACACCCCTCAGCCCACCGTACGCATCCCCCATTCCACCCTACACCCCTCAGCCTAATCCACCCTACACACCCCTCAGCCCACCGTACGCATCCCCCATTCCACCCTACACACCCCTCAGCCCACCGTACACATCCCCCATTCCACCCTACACACCCCTCAGCCCACCGTACGCATCCCCCATTCCACCCTACACACCCCTCACCCTAATCCACCCTACACACCCCTCAACCCACCGTACGCATCCCCCATTCCACCCTACACACCCCTCACCCTAATCCACCCTACACACCCCTCAGCCCACCGTACGCATCCCCCATTCCACCCTACACACCCCTCAGCCCACCGTACGCATCCCCCATTCCACCCTACACACCCCTCAGCCCACCGTACGCATCCCCATTCCACCCTACACACCCCTCAGCCCACCGTACACATCCCCCATTCCACCATACACCCCTCACCCTAATCCACCCTACACACCCCTCAGCCCACCGTACGCATCCCCCATTCCACCCTACACACCCCGCAGCCCACCGTACACATCCCCCATTCCACCATACACCCCTCACCCTAATCCACCCTACACACCCCTCAGCCCACCGTACGCATCCCCCATTCCACCCTACACACCCCGCAGCCCACCGTACGCATCCCCCATTCCACCCTACACACCCCTCAGCCTAATCCACCCTACACACCCCTCAGCCCACCGTACGCATCCCCCATTCCACCCTACACACCCCTCAGTCCACCGTACGCATCCCCCATTCCACCCTACACACCCCTCAGCCTAATCCACCCTACACACCCCTCAGCCCACCGTACGCATCCCCCATTCCACCCTACACACCCCGCAGCCCACCGTACGCATCCCCCATTCCACCCTACACACCCCGCAGCCCACCGTACGCATCCCCCATTCCACCCTACACACCCCTCAGCCTAATCCACCCTACACACCCCTCAGCCCACCGTACGCATCCCCCATTCCACCCTACACACCCCTCAGTCCACCGTACGCATCCCCCATTCCACCCTTCACCCCTCAGCCTAATCCACCCTACACACCCCTCAGCCCACCGTACGCATCCCCCATTCCACCCTACACACCCCTCAGCCCACCGTACGCATCCCCCATTCCACCCTACACACCCCTCAGCCCACCATACGCATCCCCCATTCCACCACACACCCTTCAGCCCACCATACGCATCCCCCATTCCACCATACACCCCTCACCCTAATCCACCCTACACACTCCTTCACACTCCTTTCTCCTTCAAAGAAAAGGGTTTCACTTCCTGAGCCATCAACACTGCCCTTACCCCATCCTTCCACTAGCTCGCTAGGGTTAGGGTTCCTCTTGTCCTCACCTACCATCCCATCAGCTTCTGTGTTCAGCACGTAATTCTCCATAACTTCAGCTATCTTCAACAGGATCCCACCACCAAGCACATCCTTCTCTCTTCTCACTTTCTGCTTTCCGCAGGGATTGGATCGTTCTCCATGTGACTCTCTTGTCCATTCATCCCTCCCCAGTGACCTCCTTTTTGGCACTTATCCTTGCAAGCAGAACAAGTGTTACGCCTGCCCCTACACCTCTTTTCTCACTACCATTCTGGGCCACAACCAGTTCTTCCAGGTGAGGTGTCACTTCATCTGTGAGTCCGTTGGGGGTCACATGCGTACTGTATCCTCTGCTCCCAATGTGACCTCCTGTATATTGGTGATACCCGATGTGGATTGGGGGAACACTTCGTTGAGCACCTTTGCTCTGTCAGCCACAAAAAGCAGGATTTTCCAGTGGCCAACTATTTGAATTCTACTTCCCATTCCCTTTGCGACATGTCAGTCAGTGACATCCTCTACTGCCATGAGGAGGTCATACTAAGATTGGAGGAGCAACACCTTGTATTCCAGGTCTTGGTAGCCTCCAACCTGATGGTATGAACATTGATTTCTCGAAATTCTGGTAATTGTCCCTGCCCCTTCACCATTCCATTTCCCACTCTCACTTTATCTCCTTGTCTGTTTAATTGTTGCTTTGGATTTCCAGCATATGCAGATTTTCTTGTGTTTGGGATCTGACCTGTTCCATGATATTGGAGAATAATTGCCCTGCTCTTGGATTAAATGACTCTTGGCATCTCAAATATCTGAACTGTATTATTTCCCTGTGATGCGACTTGCAACAATCCTTGGTCTTGCAAATCTGGGGTCCCACTGTTTCTCAAAACTAACACAGATGCTAACATTTGTGGAATATTTCCAGTGTCCTATTATCCTAGAGCATCATTCACTCTACATACCATTTCACCAACTCATTAATATCACCCTTAAATTAAAGTCTGTCTTTGACACTATCAGCATTTCCACCAATGTTTGTGCTCTAAATGAACTAATTATTTATTTTTAATTCAGTTTAACCTTTCTACCAGAGCTATGTTCTTAAAGTTCCTTATTCAGTTGGACACCAGAAGGTTTCCTTTTCTGTCTATAAAGACATTGGTTCAGCTTCTCTGCTGTCCTTATTTCCACAGTATAATTTCTCAGTGTGTAAAGATCCTTCAATTTATGGAAATGGATAAACAGATGTACTTGAGGTCCAAGTTCATAGTTTTCTGTCAGTAATGGGATAGGTAAATTATGTCATGAAGAAGGCATATTAGCATGCTTGATCATAGTGTGGAAACTTTGGTTTGGTGACTTAAGGGTGAAAGGTGAGAAGTTTAAGGAGAACATGAGGGGAAACTTCTTTACCCAGAGGGTTGTGAGAGTGTGGAATAGGCTGCCCACACAAGTGGTTCGTTCAAGCTCAATTTCAACATTTAAGAGAAGTTTGGATAGGTATGTGGGTAGTAGGGATATGGAGGGCTATAGTCCTGGTGCAGGATGATGGGAGTAGGCAGTTTAAATGTTTTGGCATGGACTAGATTGGCCAAAGGACCAGTTTCTGTGCTGTACTTCTCTATGGCTCACTGGTTATGCTGCACTCGGAGCACTATGTGTTTGTCAATTCTGATTGCCACACTATAGGAAGGGTGTGATTACGCTAGAGAGAGTGCATATTAGGAGATTCACTGGGATATCTCCTGAACTGGAGAACTTCAGGTATAGACTGGGCTTGATTCTTTTTCTGAATTGAAGGAGGCATTGAAAGGGTAGATAAACACAATCTGTATCCCATGGATGGGAGATCAAAACTAAGAGGGCAATTGTTTTACAGTGAAAGGTAAGGGTTTTAAATGGGTATCTGGGGGTAAGTTTTTTTTAACACAGTCATTGATATCTGGAACCCATTGCCTGTGGATACAATCACAGTCCTGATGAAGGGTCTCGGCCCGAAACGTCGACTGCTTCTTCCTATAGATGCTGCCTGGCCTGCTGCGTTCCACCATCATTTTGTGTGTGTTTCTTGAATTTCCAGCATCTGCAGATCTCCTCGTGTTTGTGTACGATCATGTTTTTGAGGCCCCTGGACACTTATATGCAAGGCATAGTTGGTAAGATGAGGGCCAATGCGATTAGTTTACCTGATCAAAAGGATAGGTGTTAAGACGCACATTATGGCCCCTTTTTGTGCTGATGATCATATAACCATATAAAAATTACAGCGCGGAAACAGTGCTGTGGTGCATTCAAGCTCGACTTCAACATGCAAGAGATGTTTGGATAGATAACTGGATCGAAGGGGTACAGAGTGCTATAACCTGGTGCAGGTAACCATATAACAATTACAGTACAGAAACAGACCATCTTGGCCCCTCTAGTCCATGCCAAATGCTTACTCTCACCTAATCCCACTGACCTGCACTCAGCCCATAACACTCCATTCCTTTCCTGTCCATATACCCATCCAGTTTTACTTTAAATGACAATACCGAACCTGCCTCTACCACTTCTATTGGAAGCTCATTCCACACAGCTACCCACTCTGTGAGTAAAGAAGTTCCCCCTCGTGTTACCCTTAAACTTTTGCACCCTGACTCTCAACTAGTGTCCTCTTGTTTGAGTCTCCCCTACTCTCAATGGAAAAAGTCAACTTTATCGTCAACTCTATCTATCCCCCTCATAATTTTAAATACCTCTATCAAGTCCCCCCTCAACCAACTATGCTCCAAAGAATAAAGACCTAATTTCTTCAACCTTTCCCTGTAACTTAGGTGCTGAAACCCAGGTAACATTCTAGTAAATCTTCTCTGTACTCTCTCTGTTTTGTTGATATCTTTCCTATAATTTGATGACCAGAACTGTACACAATACTCCAAATCTGGCCTTACCAATGCCTTGTACAATTTTAACATTACATCCCAAGTCCTATACTCAATGCTCTGATTTATAAAGGCCAGCATATCAAAAGCTTTCTTCACCACCCTATCCACATGAGATTCCACCTTCAGGGAGCTATGCACCATTATTCCTAGGTCACTGTGTTCTACTGCATTCATCAATGCCCTACCATTTACCATCTATGTCCTGTTTGGATTATTCCTACCAAAATGTAGCACCTCACATTTTCCAGCGGTAAACTCCATCTGCCATCGTTCAGCCCACTCTTCTAACTTGCCGAAATCCCTCTGCAAGCTTTGAAAAGCTACTTCATTATTCACAATGCTACCTATTTAAGTATCATCTGCATACTTACTAATCTAATTTACCACCTTATCATCCAGATCATTAATGTATATGACAAACAACATTGGACCCAGTACAGATCCCTGAGGCACACCACTAGTCACCGGCCTCCATCCCAATAAACAATTATCCACCACTACTCTCTGGCATCTCCCATCTAGCCACTGTTGAATCCATTTTACTACTTCAATTTTAATACCTAACAATTGAACCTTCCGAACTAACCTTCCATGCGAAAGCTTGTCAAAGGCCTTACTGAAGTCCATATAGACAACATCCACTCCTTTAGCCTCGTCAACTTTCCTAGTAACCTCTTCAAAAAATTCAATAAGATTATTGTCAAATATGACCTTCCACATACAAATCCATGTTGACTGTTCCTAATCAGACCCTGTCTATCCAGATAATTATATATACCATCTCTAAGAATACTTTCCATTAATTCACCCACCACTGACGTCAAACTGACAGGCCTATAATTGCTAGGTTTACTCTTAGAACCCTTTTTAAACAATGGAACCACATGAGCAATACGTCAATCCTCTGGTACCATCCCCGTTTCTAATAACATTTGAAATATTTCCTTCAGAGCCCCTGCTATTTCTACACTAACTTCCCTCAGGGTCCTAGGGAATATTCTGTCAGGACCCAGAGATTTAAACCACTTTTATATTCCTAAAAAAGCCAGTACTTCCTCCTCTTTAATCGTCAAAGTTTCCATAACTTCCCTACTTGTTTCCTTTACCTTACACAATTCAATATCCTTCTTAGTAAATACTGAAGAAAAGAAATTGTTCAAAATCTCCCCCATCTCTTTCGGCTCCACACATAGCTGTCCACTCTGATTCTCTAAGGGACCAATTTTATCCCTCGCTATCCTTTTGCTATTAATATAATTGTAGAAACCCTTTGGATTTATTTTCACCTTACTTGCCAAAGCAACCTCGTATCTTCTTTCAGCTTTTCTAATTTCTTTTTTAAGATTCTTACATTCTTTATATTCCTTGAGCACCTCATTTACTACATGCTGCCTGTATTTATTGTAGATATCTCTCTTTTTCCGAACCAAGTTTCCAATATCCCTTGAAAACCATGGCTCTCTCAAACTTTTAACCTTTCCTTTCAACCTAACAGGAACATAAAGATTCTGTACCCTCCAAATTTCACCTTTAAATGACCGTCATTTCTCTATTACATCATTCCCATAAAACAAATTGTCCCAGTCCACTCCTTCTAAATCCTTTCACATCTCCTCAAAGTTAGCCTTTCTCCAATCAAAAATCTCCCTGGGTCCAGTCCTATCCTTCTCCATAATTATATTGAAACTAATGGTATTGTGATCACTGGACCCGAAGTGCTCCCCAACACATACCTCTGTCACCTGACCTATTTCATTCCCTAACAGAAGATCCAACACTGCCCCTTCTCTAGTCGGTACCTCTATGTATTGCTGCAAAAAACTATACTGCACACATTTTACAAACTCCAAACCATCCATCCCTTTTACAGTATGGGCTTCCCAGTCTATGTGTGGAAAATTTAAATCTCCCACAATTACAACCCTGTGCTTACTGCAAGTATCTGCTATCTCCTTGCAAATTTGCTCTTCCAATTCTCGTTCCCCATTAGGTGGTCTATAGTGCACTCCTATAAGTGTTACTACACCTTTCCCATTCCTCAATTCCACCCAAATAGTCTCCCTAGACGAGCCCTTTAATCTATCCTGCCAGAGCACCACTGTAATATTTTCTCTGACAAGCAACGTAACACCTCCCCCTCTTGTCCCTCTGATTCTATCACACCTGAAGCACGAAATCCAGGAATATTTAGTTGCCAATCACGCTCCTCCTGCAATCATGTTTCCCTAATAGCTACAACATCATATTTCCAGGTATCAATCCATGCTCTAAGCTCATCCATCTTTCTTACAGTATTAAAATAAATGCATTTAAGAAATTCTCCACTTCTTACTCTGTTTATCCCTAACAGTACAAAGAACTTTACTGTCTTATTTCTATTCCTTCTCCCATACATCTGTTCCTACACTCTGGTTCCCCTCCCCCCTCGTATCTGGTTTAAATCCACTGGAGCCTCTCCAGCAAACCTACCTGCAAGAATATTTGTCCCCCTCTAGTTCAGAAGTAAACCATCCTGCTGGAACAGGTCCCACCTTCCCTGGAAAACTGTCCAATTATTTATAAATCTGAAGCCCTCCCTCCTTCACCATGTCTTCAGCCACATGTTGATCTGCACCATCTTACTATTTCTAAACCCATCTGCACGTGGCAGTGGTAGCAATCCTGAGATTGCTATCCTGGAGGTCCTGTCCTTTAACTTGGCACCTAGCTCCCTAAACTCACCTTTCAGGATCTCCTCACTCTTCCTACCCATGTCATTGGTCCCAACTCACCCTCCCCCTTGAGAATATTGAGAACTTGATCCGAGATATTGCGGACCCTGGTGCCAGGGAGGCAACCGGGATTGCGATCTCTTCCACAGAACCTCCTATCTATCCCCCTAACTATCAAATCCCCTATCACTACTGCTCTCCTCTTTTCCCTCCTTTCTTTCTGAGCTGAGGGTCCAGTCTCGGTGCCAGAGACGCAACCACTGCAACTCGTCCCTGGTAGGTCGTCCCCACCAAGTATCCAAAACGGTGTACTTAATGTTGATGGGAACAGCCACAGGGGTGCTCTGCTCTTCCTGTCTATTCCCCTTCCCTCTCCTGACAGTCACCCAACTACCTGTCTCCTGACTCCTAGGGGTGACTATCTCCCTGAAACTTGTGTCTATTTCTGCCTCTGCCTCCCAAATGATCCGAAGTTCATCCAGCTCCAGCTCCAGTTCCCTAACACGGTTTGTCAGGAGCTGGATGCACCTTTTGCAGGTGTAGTCTCCAGGGACAGTTGTGCTTGCCCTGACTTCCCATATACTACAAATGGAGCACTCAACTGCCCTAACTGCTGCCTCCATTACCTATTCCTAAGCTAATTAGATTAATTAAAGGAGCTTACCCGGCCTTACCTGGAGTGAAGCTTGTACTCAGCCTCTGCTCACTTTTTAAACTCCCCCGCTGATCTCAGAGGCTGACCTTCACACGCTTGCGCAGTCATGCCCCGTTCAACCTCGCCTCTGCCTGTTCTCGCCGAAGCCTGATTGAGCCAAAGCCGTCCCACTGTGCCTAAGTCCACTCCGATGATGGCCGCTGTATATGGCGGTCTTACTTTTAAACCTTTGGCGTGCTACGTCACGCGCCTGTACAGTCTAGCCTCTTTGCCCCAATCAGTTAAAAAAAACAGCTTCTCTCCGAGCTGCTTTTTCCTCTTACCTCTCTGCCTCTTGCTTCAATTTAGATGACCGTTGAAAACTTCCTCTCCTTTTTAAACCTTTGACACGCTACGTCACGCGCCTGCGCAATCTAACCTCTTTGCCCCGATCAGTTAAAAAAAACAGCTTCTCTCTGAGCTTCTTTTACCTCTTCCCTCTCTGCCTCTTGCTTCAATTTCATGACTTGATAATACTAAATTTCTACTGGCAGTTCGCAAAAACTTGCTGGGCCAGAAATGTATTTGTGAAGAAAGTGCTCACCATCTCAGAGTATGATTGGGTAGTTAGGTCTCCTATTATAACCTCTGTGGTTGTTGCAGAGCTCTGTATGCTTGCTGTTCAGTACTTACTCTTCCCCACAAGCTGATTGCCAAAAGAAGAGTGCCAAGCAGCACACCTTAGTCTGCTCTGCACTCTTTTAAACATTATCTAAAATTATGATTTGAATTGTTTTGTGTGCTCCATTTTGTTAGCTCCTTTCCATAATCTTGTTGAATATTGCCAACCTACCAATAATGTAGGTCTTTGAACTACACTTTGCCATGTGCAAGGACCTCCGTCAAAATGCATAACAGCTTTCTCCGTGCAATCTTACGCATGATGAAGAAAGTTTACAAACTGAAGATCAGACTTAAGAGCTAAAGTCTTGTTCGGAGGTTTCGGTGACGTCATCATTGAGAATTAAGTCACAAGCTCCTCCTGAAAAATGCATATTAAGCCCTGTTAACCTGTCAAATATAATATTTTTTGAAAAATATTTGAACTGAAAAGAGGGGCTATAATGGGGAAAAGGAATGGAAATTTAAAAAAGCGACACTGCGGAGCCTGTGTCCGAGAGGAGTGCAGTGAGCGGCTCTCCGACCCGACCATGTGCGAGTGAGGCGGCCGCCGAGCCTCGTTCAGTCGAAGCAGCAAATATCTTCGAAATCCTGAAAGAAATAATGGAGGTCCAGAAAGAAATAAAGCAACAGCTCCGTGATATTAAGGCAGAGCTCGCCAGCGTTAATCAAAAAATAGTGGTGGCAGAGACTCGAATTGAGAAGGTGGAAGATCGCGTTCAAAACGTGGAACGGATACTGAGTAAGACAATAAAAATATTACATCACCAAGAAGGTAAACTGTTTAACCTGGAGGGGAGATCACGGCGGAAAAATATCAGAATCTACAACGTTCCCGAAGGAGCGGAGAGCCCGTCTATGATAGAGTTTGTCGAAAAGTTACCATGGGACGCGCTGGAACTTCCCTCGGTTATGAAGCTGGAAGTCGAGAGAGCCCACCATGCGTTCGTTCCAAAACCTACCCAGGATAGAAAGCCAAGCTCAATAATAATTAAATTCTTGCAGGACAGCACCAAGGTGCAGATTCTACAAAGGGCCTGGGGTAAGAAGAGGCAACACGAGTGAATCTGCAGATGCTGGAAATAAGTAAAAAACACAAAATGCTGGCAGAACTCAGCAGGCCAGACAGCATCTATGGGAGGAGGTAGTGACGACGTTTCGGGCCAAAACCCTTCATCATCACCCTCCTGATGAAGGGTTTCAGCCTGAAATGTCGTCACTACCTCCTCCCATAGATGCTGTCTGGCCTGCTGAGTTCTGCCAGCATTTTGTGTTTTTTATGATGATAAATTAATATATTTCAACCAAGATTACCCCCCCCCCCCCATGGTCCTGCAGAAACACAAGGAATACTCTGAAGTAAAGCGAGTACTAAAGCAAAACAAGATTAGATTTCAAACTCCGTACCCTGCTAAACTTCGAGTGTTTTATGACAACGGGACGTGGTTGTACCAGATGGTGGAAGAGGCGACTACAGACATGTCTGTTAGCATCACCAAAACGAGGGAAAGCCTGACTGAGGAATTATCCCGCTCCACCTGGGGAATAGTGCGAGAATCGAGAAGGCAGGAGACAGGAGGAGGCCGAGAGAAATATATCAGGAAGAGACTAGGAGTTTCCCAAAGACAGTCCTCACCCCCTTCAGAAGAGCCATAAGGTTTGGCTAACTTTAAAAATGTTAAAAAAATACACGGTGATATACCGATCTCGAGAAATACTTATTATAATGTGGATTTTATATTACTTAGTTGTTATTCTTTATTCTCTCACTTACTACTTTTCCCCCACCAAAATGAGAATATATGTGTATGTAATGCATGTGTGTATGTATGTATGTGCATGTATATATATGTGTGTATATGTGTGTTTATATATATATAACGAGTACACAGGGAAATCTTTTCTGTGTAATGGATTTTTTCACTGACTTTTATGAATACTGCACTGGGGGCCGTCAACTCACAAGTAGGAGGGGTTATCCCCCACAGCTAGACATTTCCTCTAGCTCAACACAGGGTCATCTACTAGAGACCTCAGCCTTGGAATCTCACATTTGTTGCCATTTTTGTTGTTATTTGCATTTCTTGGTTCTTACTTGTTCAGGGAGTAGATCGACTAAGTTTTATTCTAATTTCCGTGGTACATTGACAGATAAATACAGATGGCTAAGGACAAGGTAAAATTCATTTCTTTTAATGTCAATGGGCTATTAAATCCAATCAAACATAAGAGAAATTTATCCAATTTGGAACAATTTGATTCATACTGGGGAAAAATGGTTTAACTACATAATGCCTCATAGGCCTGATTTTATTCTCACAAATCAATGAACCTGTTGTAAAAAAAAGATCACTCCCTATGTGTACATAATTCTTTCCTTTCGCTTGTTTTTCTTTCCACTCTTTTCTATGAGTGTATACTTCAGATAAATACTTTGTGGAGATTTGTGATATATATGATATATATGCACAATGTCTGAAATACATGTTATGGAAGTGTTTGTTTGATGATGAACAATAAAAAAAATTATAAAGATAAAGTCTTGTTCTTGTTGTTTTAGTTGCGATTGTGCTCTCCAACAAGTCCTGGTTCATTGTTAGATTTTGAATCACCGACCACTGTCGTAGAGTGCACGAGTGTGCCCCTCATCCCTCTCTATCCAAGCTGACCACTGACGAGAGGTCAGCGCTTGACCCATAGCTTTCCATGCCTAAGAAACTTCCACATCAATGCTTGGAAATTTGGTTGATCGCCAAGTTTGGCAAAATGTTTGCAAATGTTTTGTCTGAATTGAGAAGCCATCATCAGTGCACAGTTGTTTCCTCAGAATGCCAGCTTGTATACTCCTCCAGGGTCCAAATGAATATTGATTAGATGTTGTGATCTGATTGGCTGGCTCAAAACACTGAATGAGAACAAGAATTTCTTGAAGCATGCTTTTCTACAGAAGGATTCATCAACAAACGCATCAACATAGATCCGGTAAATGAATCCTCATGGAGAAACAACAAGTTTGAAAACCAGTGAATCGCCAGTAATCTCAGGATCTGGACAATGAAGCAAACAATTACTACGATCTTCCCTTGAAGCTAGCCATTTAGAATCTTCTACTGCTAAGCTGTTCACACTGATAAAAGTTCACTGCATTCTACTCTCTGCACCTCATAATGTTATATACTTCAATCATATCCTCTTTTAACTTCCTCAGTTCCATCCTCACAAGTTTCACTTTATAACTGAAATGCTTCACCATCTGCAACATCCTGGTGAATCTCCTCTGCAACTTGTCCAACCCTCTTCCTATAGTGGAACAACCAGTACTCCAGCTGTGGTCACAGAGTGGAAGGAGGTCCTTTGGCCCAACACAACCATGCTGACTGTTTTCCAGTAACCTAATCCCACCTGCTCACATAAACCCCTTCTATCCAAGTACATAATGATGCCTTTGTGGCAAAGTTTGCGGAAGATATGAAGATAGGTGGAGGGGTAGGTAGTGCTGAGGAAGCAATGTGATTGCAACAGGACTTAGACAAATTGGAAGAATGGGCAAAAAGAATTGGCAGATGAAATACAGTGTTGGGAAATATATGGTGATGCATTTTGGTAAAAGGAACAATAGTGTGGACTATTATCTAAATGGGGAGAAGGTTCAAGCATCAGAGGTGCAGAGGATCTTGGGAGTCCTTGTGCAAGACTTCCAAAAGATTAATTTACAGGTTGAAGGCAAATGCAATGTTTGGCATTTATTTCAAGGGGAGTAGAATATAAAAGCAAGCAGATAATGCTGAGCTTTCATAAACATAGAAAACCTACAGCACAATACAGGCCCTTTGGCCCAAAAAGCTGTGCCAAACATGTCTTTAGAAATTACCTAGGGTTACCCATGGCCCTCTATTTTTCTAAGCTCCACGTACCTATCCAGGAGTCTCTTAAATGACCCTCTCGTATCTGCCTCCACTACTGTCGCCGGGAGCCCATTCCACGCACTCACTACTCTCTGTGTTTAAAAAAAAGAATAACACTTACCCCTGACATCTCCTCTGTACCTACTTCCAAACACCTTAAAACTGTGCCCTCTCGTGCTAGCCATTTCAGCCCTGGGAAAAAGCCTCTGACTATCCACTTGATCAATACCTCTCATCATCTTGTACACCTCTATCAGGTCACCTCTCATCCTGCTTCACTCCAAGCCAAGTTCACTCAACCTATTCTCATAAGGCATGCTCCCCAATCCAGACAACATCCTTGTAAATCTCCTCTGCACCCTTTCTGTGGCTTCCACATCCTTCCTCATCCTGGTCATTAATGAGTAGGGGTCCCAGATCAGATTCCTGAGGTACACCACTGGTGACCGACCTCCATGCAGAATATGACCCACCTACAACCACTCTTTGCCTTCTGTGGGCACAGTGCAGTGTCCCCTTGGATCCTATGTCTCCTTACTTTCTTGATAAGTCTTGCATGGGGTACTTATCAAATGCCTTGCTGAAATCCATACTGTTGCTCTACATCTACTGCTCTACCTTCATCAATGTGTTTAGTCACATCCTCAAAAAATTCAATCAGGCTCATAAGGCACGACCTGCCTTTGATAAAGCCATACTGACTATTCCTAATCATATTATGCCTCTCCAAATGTTCATAAATCCTGCCTCTAGGATCTTCTCCATCAACAGGAAATTATAGGCTGGTAAGTTTGTACATCAGTAGTAGGTAACTTATTGGAAGGAGTTCTAAGAGATAGGATCTACAAGTACTTGGATAGACAGGGACTTATTAGAAACAGTCAGCATGGCTTTGTGCGTGGTAGGTCATATTTAACCAATCTATTGGAATTTTTCGAGGAAGTTACCAGGAAAGGATGAAGGGAAGGTAGTGGATGTTGTATACATGAACTTCAGTAAGGCCTTTGACAAGGTCCTGCGTGGGAGGTTAGTTAGGAAGGTTCAGTCACTAGGTATACATGGAGAGGTAGTAAACTGGATTAGACATTGGTTCAATGGAAGAAGCCAGAGAGTGGTAGTGGAGGATTGCTACTCTGAGTGGAGGCCTGTGACTAGTGGTCACACAGGGATCATTGCTGGGTCCATTGTTATTTGTCATCTATATCAGTGATCTGGATGATAATGTGGCAAATTGGATCAGCAAATTTGCTGATGATACAAAGATTGGAGGTGTAGTGGACAGTGAGGAAGGTTTTCAAAGCTTGCAGAGGTACTTGGACCAGTTGGAGGAATGGGCTGAAAAATGGCAGATGGAGTTTAATGTGGACAAGTGTGAGGTATTGCACTTCGGAAGGTCAAACCAAGGTAGAGCAAACAACGTAAATGGTAGGACACTGAGGAGCGCAGTAGAACAGGGATCTGGGAGTACAGATACATAATTCCCTAAAAGTGGCGTCACAAGTAGATAAGGTCAGAAAGAGAGCTTTTGGTACATTGGCCTTTATAAATCAAAGTATTGAGTATAAGCAAACACGAGGAAATCTGCAGATGCTGGAAATTCAAACAACACACACAAAATGCTGGTGGAACACAGCAGGCCAGGCAGCATCAATAAGGAGAAGCACTGTCGACGTTTTGGGAGTATAAGAGTTGGAATGTAATGGTGAGGTTGTATAAGACATTGGTGAGTCTGAATTTGGAGTATTGTGTGCAGTTTTGGTCACCTAATTACAGGAAGGATATTAATAAGGTTGAAAGATTGCAGAGAAGGTTTACAAGGATGTTGCCGGGACTTGAGAAACTGAGTTACAGAGAAAGGTTGAATAGGTTAGGGCTTTATTCCCTGGAGCGTAGGAGAATGAGGGGTGATTTGATAGAGGTGTATAAAATTATGATGGGTATAGATAAAGTGAATGCAAGCAGGCTTTTTCCACTGAGGCCAGGGGAGAAAAAAAACAGAGGTCATGGGTTAAGGGTGAAGGGGAAAAGTTTAAAGGGAGCATTGGAGGGGAGGCTTCTTCATGCAGAGTGTGGTGGGAGTGTGGAATGAGCTGCCAGATAAACTGGTGAATGTGGGCTCACTTTTGACATTTAAGAAAAACTTGGACAGGTATATGGATGAGAGGGATTTGGAGGAATATGGCCCTGGTGCAGGTTAGTGGGACTAGGCAGAAAAATGGTTTGGCATAGCCATGAAGGGCCAAAAGGCCTGTTTCTGTGCTGTAATGTTCTGTAGTTCTATGGTAACCTACTGACCACTGAAGTAAGACTCACTGGTCTATATAAGACACTAGTTAGATGGTACTTGGAGTATTGTTAGCAATTCTGGGCCCCATATCTCTGAAAGGATGTGTTGTCATTGGAGAGAGTCTAGAGGAGGGACACGAGGATGATTCCAGCAATGAAGGGGTTAACCTGTGAGGAGTGTTTGGCAGCTTTGGGCCTGTACACACTGGAAGTTAGAAGACTGCTGGGAAGGGGGGTGGGTGGGTGTCATTGAAATCTACTGAATGTTGAAAGGACTAGATAAGGTGGATGTGGAGAGGATGTTTCCTATGATGGGGGTATCCAGAACTAGAGAGCACAGCCTCAAAATTGAAGAGTGACCTTTTAGAACAGAGGCAAGGAGGAAATTTTTTTTTTTAGTCAGCTAGTTGTGAATGCTCTGCCACAGACTATGGTGGAGGCCAAGTCCGTGGGGATATTTAAGGTGGAAGTTGATAGTTTCCTGATCGGACAGGACATCAAAGAATACACCAAGAAGGAGTATGTGTGTGGTTGAATGGAGTCCAGGATCAACCATGATGGAATGGTGGAGCAGACTCGATGGGCTGAATGGCCTAATTCTGCTCCTATGTGTTATGGTCTTCTCCAGATGGCTTTTAAGCATTTCTGATGTGCTTATCTCAACCATTGTTTCTGGCAGCTCACTGAAAATATGCCCCAGCCTTTGCATGAAAAATCTGCTTATGTCCCTATTTAAATCTCATAACTGTGATCTTAAACCTATACACTTTAGCTTTTAGCATCTCCTCCCTCTGACCAATGTTTTGTGGAGTTAGAAACATAGAAAACCTACGGCACAATACAGGCTTTTCGGCCCACACAGTTGTGCCAAACATGTCCCTACCTTAGAAATTACTAGGCTTACCCATAGCTCTCTATTTTTCCAAGCTCTATGTACCTATCCAAAAATCTCTTAAAAGACTCTATCATATCCGCCTCCACCACCGTTGCTGGCATTTCATTCCACGCACTCATCACTCTCGTAGTAAAAAAACTTATCCCTGACATCTCCTCTGTACCTACTACCCAGCACCTTAAACCTGTGTTCTCTTGTGGCAACCATTTCAACCTGGGAAAAAGCCTCTGACTATCCACACAATCAATGCCTCTCATCTGATACACCTCTATCAGGTCACCTCTCATCCTCTGTCGCTCCAAGGAGAAAAGGCCGAGTTTACTCAACCTATTCTCACAAGGCATGCTCCCCAGTCCAGACAACATCCTTGTAAGTCTCCTCTTTCTATGGCTTCCACATCCTTCCTGTAGTGAGGCAACCAGAACTGAGCACAGTACTCCAAGTGGGGTCTAACCAGGGTCCTATACAGCTGCAACATTACTTCTCAGCTCCTAAATTCAATTCCACGATTGATGAAGGCCAATACGCCATACGCATTCTTAACCACAGAGTCAACCTATGCAGCTGCTTTGAGCGTCCTACTTACAAACCACTGCAGTAAGACTCACTGGTCTATAATTTCCTGGGGTAACTCTACTCACTTACTTGACTAAAGGAACAACATTTACAACCCTCCAATCCTCTGGGACCTCTCCCATCCCCATTGATGATGTAGAGATCATCGCCTGAGGCTCAGCAATCTCCTCCCTTGCCTCCCACAGTAGCCTGGGGTATATCTCATCTGGTCCCAGCGATTTACCCAACTTGATCCTTTCCAAAAGCTCTAATACATCCTCTTTGTTAATATCCGCATTCTCAAGCTTTTCAGTCCACTGCAAGTCATCCCTACAATTGGCAAGATCCTTTTCCGTAGTGAATACAGAAGCAAAGTATTCATTAAGTACCTCTGCTATTTCCTCCGGTTCCATACACACTTTCCCACTGTCACACTTGATTGGTCCTATTCTTTCATGTCTCATCCTCCTGCTCTTCACATACTTGTAGAATGCCTTGGGGTTTTCCTTAATCCTGCCCGCCAAGGCCTTCTCATGGCCCCTTCTGGCTCTTCTAATTTCGTTCTTAAGCTTCTTCCTGTTAGCCTTATAATCTAATAGATCTCTAACATTACCTAGCTCTCTGAACCTTTTGTAAGCTTTTCTTTTCTTCTTGACTAGATTTATTACAGCCTTTGTACACCACGGTTCCTGTACCCTACCATAACTTCCCTGTCGCTTTGGAACGTAACTGTGCAGAACTCTACACAAATATTCCCTGAACATTTGCCACATTTCTTCTGTACTTTTCCCTGAGAACAGCTGTTTCCAACTTAAGCTTCCAAGTTCTTGCCTGATATTCTCATAATTCCCCTTACTCCAATTAAATGCATTTCTAGCTTGTCTGTTCCTATCTCTGTCCAGTGCTATTGTAAAGGAGTAGAATTATGATCACTATCTCCAAAATGCTGTCCCACTGAGAGATCTGACACCTGGCCAGGTTCATTTCCAAATACCAGATCATATACAGCCTCTCCTCTTGTAGGCTTATCTACATATTGTGTCAAGAAACCTTCCTGAACACACTTAACAAACTCCACCCCATCTGAACCCCTTGCTGTAGGGAGATGCCAATTGATATTTGGGAAATTAAAATCTCCCATCATGACAACTGGTGTCAAGTTAGGAAAAGGGGAAGTACAACAAGATCTAGGTGTCCTTGTTCATCAGTCACTGAAAGTAAGCATACAGGTACAGCAGGCAGTGAAGAAATCTAATGGCATGTTGGCCTTCATAACAAGGGGAGTTGAGAATAGGAGCAAAGAGGTCTTTCTGCAGTTGTACAGGGCCCTGGTGAGACCACACCTGGAGTATTATGTTCAGCTTTGGTCTCCAAATTTGAGGAACGGCATTCTTGCTATTGAGGGAGTGCAGCGTAGGTTCACGAGGTTGGTTCCCGGGATGGCGGAACTGTCATATGTTGAAAGATTGGAGCGACTGGGCTTGTATACACTGGAATTTAGAAGGATGAGAGGGGATCTGATTGAAATCTATAAGATTATTAAAGGATTGGACACGCTAGAGACAGGAAACATGTTCCCGATGTTGGGGGAGTCCAGAACTAGAGGCCACAGTTTAAGAATAAGGGGTAGGCCATTTAGAAGGGAGTTCAGGAAAACCTTTTGCACCCAGAGAGTTGTGGATCTCTGGAATGCTCTGCCTCAGAAGGCAGTGGAGGCCTATTCTCAGGATGCATTCAAGACAGAGTTAAATAGAGCTCTTAAAGATAGCGGAGTCAAGGGCTATGGGGAGAAGGCAGGAATGGGGTACTGATTGTGGATGATCAGCCATGATCACATTGAATGGCGGTGCTGGCTAGAAGGGCTGAATGGCCTACTCCTGCACCTATAGTCTATTAACTCTTATTATTACACCTTTCCAGATTTGTTTCCCTATCTGCTCCTCGATATCCGTGTTACTATTGGGCAGCCTATAAAAAACACACAGTAAAGTTATTGACCCCTTCCTGTTCCTAACCTCCACCCACAGAGACTCCGGAGACAATCCCTCCATGGCGTCTACCTTTTCTGCAGCTGTGACACTATCTCTGATCAACAGTGCCACGCTGCCACCTCTTTTGCCTGTCTCCCTGACCTTCCTGAAATGTCTAAAACCCGGAATTTGAAGTAACCATTCCTGTCCCTGAGCCATCCAAGTCTCTGTAATGGCCACCAAATCATATCTCCAAGTACTGATCCACTCTCTAAGCTCATCCACTTTATTCACAACACTCCTTGCATTAAAATAGACATATCAAACCTTCGGTCTGAGCGCGTCCCTTCTCTATCACCTGCCTATCCTCCCTTATACACTGTCTCCTACTTTCTCTATTTGTGAGCCAGCTGCCTCTTCCCCAGTCTCTTCAGTTCGGTTCCCACCAACAATTCTAGTTTAAACTCTCCCCAATAGCCTTAGCAAACCTCCATGCCAGGATATTGGTCCCCCGGGGTTCAAGTGCAACCCGTCCTTTTTGTACAGGTCACACCAGCCCCAAAAGAGGTCTCACTGATCCAGAAATCTGAATCCTTGCCCCCTGCTCCAATCCCTCAGCCATGCATTTATCCTCCACCTCATTCTATTCCTATACTCACTGTCACGTGGCACAGGCAGTAATCCCGAGATTACTACCTTTGCAGTCCTGCTTCTCAACTTCCTCCCTAATTCCCTGTAGTTTTTTTCAGGACTTCCTCCCTTTTCCTACCTATGTCGTTGGTACCAATATGTATAACGATCTCTGGCTGTTCTCCCTCTCACTGCAGGATATCTTGGACGCGATCTGAAACGTCCCGGACCCTGGCATTTCGGAGGCAAACTACCATCCATGTTTTTTTTCCTTCAAGTTGGAGCAAAACTTCCCTGCTGTTGTATTCAATATTCTAACGAATTAAGGCTGTTATTCTTTATAGCTTTCTCAAAACTTGCTGTTAAGAATCTTTGGACTATTTACATCAAAGTCCCTCTGTTTCTAATACTCCCCAAGGCTTTATCGTTTATTGTGCATGTCCTAGCCTCATTAGTGCTTCCAAAATGCATCACCTCTCAGTTGTCTGGGTTAAAGTTTCCTGACCCATTACACCAAAACATTGATAAACACTGCCTTCCACACTAACGACAACTCCGCTAATCTTTGTTCCATTTATGAATCTGCTCATACTTCCCACATCCACATCATTCACATATATTACAACCAATAAGGATGTCAGCAACAACCCTTATGGGCACCACATCTCACAGGCATCCAGCTGGGAAAAGCAACCCTCTCCCATCACTCTCTGTCTCTTGCTTGACAAAGCCATGGTATATTTCTGATCAGTCTTGTGCAGTTCTCCTCCTTTCCAAGTCATCATTAATACTTTCACTCAGTTTTCTGAAATAACCAGCGATGTTAGGCTCATAGGTTTGTAGTGACTAGGCTTCACTGCTGCCCTTCTTGTGAAGGTGGCCATGTTTTCCATCTTTGTTATCTGTTCCCTCACTTTGTGGTTGGCAGATTTTAAATTTTCAGGCAGAGTTCCTGCAGTTCCTTTCTTTTCTAATCTACCTTTAAGCCTGCTTAGAGTCTACCCTCTCTTTACCAAGATATAAACTACCTCCTCTTTAAGCTGATAAAGGCACAGACTGCCTCCTCTTTACTTATGGTGATTTTGCTAGAACCTTCTCAGAATCCTCTTACATGAAGGCTTGTGTAAGACTTTATGACCTATTTTCATTTAATTTATCTAGCAAGTTACATAGGTTCAGTCTACTTGTTCTGGAGAAAAAGTGCCCACTGGTATTTTAAGGATATTTATTCCAATGATGCATATAGTATGTGTATATAAAGCATGTTTAAAGTTGATAGTTTGGTTTTGTCACTTTTTAGACATTCACTTTTCTTGTTTTTAACTGTTTCAGAAAGCAATTGACCTTGTAACTAAAGCCACAGAAGAAGACAAAGCTAAGAATTATGACGAGGCATTGAGACTGTATCAACATGCAGTAGAATACTTCTTGCATGCCATTAAATGTGAGTTTTACAGCATATCTCAAGACAGTCCAGAGATCATGTAAGCACATAACGGTTGGGTGAACCTACTCTACCATTTGTTAAGGTCATGACCAAACTGATCTTGGTCTTTCTTGATCGTCAAAGAAATTCCTCAGCCAAGCTTGAAATGGGAAACTCTTTAATCTGAAACTAAACAAGGGGCTCACCCTTTCCTCCACTAGATGACCCAGTTAACCTACTCCTGTTTCCTCGAGTGATTGACCCATTGACCCTCCTGCTGTTTCCTCGAGTGATCGACCCACTGACCCTCCTGCTGTTTCCTCGAGTGATCGACCCACTGACCCTCCTGCTGTTTCCTCGAGTGATCGACCCACTGACCCTCCTGCTGTTTCCTCGAGTGATTGACCCACTGACCCTCCTGCTGTTTCCTCTAGTGATTGACCCACTGACCCTCCTGCTGTTTCCTCTAGTGATCGACCCACTGACCCTCCTGCTGTTTCCTCGAGTGATTGACCCACTGACCCTCCTGCTGTTTCCTCTAGTGATCGACCCACTGACCCTCCTGCTGTTTCCTCGAGTGATCGACCCACTGACCCTCCTGCTGTTTCCTCGAGTGATTGACCCAGTGAACCCTCTCTTTCCTTCAGTGATCGACCCAGTGAATGTTCACTCCTTCAGTGATCGACCCAGTGAACCTTCTAAACCAGCCTCCCATGTGGGTCCTCCTTGTCAAATAAGAACATAAGAAATGCCTTACTAAAGTCCTTGTAGGCAACATCCACTGACTTGCCTTCATCCACTTTCCTGGTAGCTTCCTTGTAAAACTCTTAAGATTGTTTAGACATGACTTGCCATGCATGAAGCTATGTGACTATCCCTAATCAGTCCATCCAGTCCCTCATTATACTTTCCAGTAACTTTCCCACTATTGATGTCAGGCTCATTGGCCTATAATTTTCTGGTTCCATTTTAGAGCCTTTCTTGAACAGCAGAAGAATATTGGATAACCTCTAATCCCCTGGTACCTCACGTGTCGCTATAGGATGATTTAAATATCCCTGCTAGAGGCCCAGCAATTTATGCACTTGCTTCCTGTAGGGTCTGACGTTACACCTTGTCAAGCCTTAGGGATTAATCCACCCTTATTTGCCTCAGGATAGCAAACACCTTGTCCTCTATAATATGCATAGGGACAACGAAGTTAGAAACATAGAAAACCTACAGCACAATTCAGGCCCTTTGGCCCACAAAGTTGTGCCGAACATGTCCCTACCTTAGAAATTACTAGGGTTACCCATAGCCCTCTATTTTTCTAAACTCTGAAAGTCTCTTAAAAGACTCTATTGTATCTGCCTCCACCACTGTTGCGGCAGCCTATTCCACGCACTCATCACTCTACGTAAAAAAACTTACCCCTGACATCTTCTCTTTACCTACTCCCAAGCACCTTAAACCTGTGCCCGCTTGTGGCAGCCATTTCAGCCCTGGGAAAACTATGACTATCCACACGATCAATGCCTCTCATCGTCTTGTACACCTCTATCAGGTCACCTCTCATCCTCTGTCACTCCAAGGAGAAAAGGCTGAGTTTACTCAACCTGTTTTCGTAAGGCATGTTCCCCAATCCAGGTAACAGCCTTGTAAATCTCCTCCGCACCCTTTATATGGTTTCCACATCCTTCCTGTAGTGAGGCGACCAGAACTGAGCAAGTTGCCACTTTGCCTCACTTCCATAGACTCTGTCAGTCTTCTGAGTAAATTTAAATATATAAAAAAAAATTTTAAGCTCTCCCTCATCTTGTCTCCACGCATAGATTACCATTCTGATCTTCCAGAGGACCCATTTTGGCCCTTGTGATTGTTTTGTTCTTAACATATCTATAGAATTCCTTGGGGTTCTCCTTTACCTTGTCTGCTATGACAACTTCATGCCTTCCTTTAGTCCCCCGATTTCTTTCTTAAGTGTTCCCTTGCATTTACCAAGAAAGCTGACAAGAAAACTGCTTGACCCAATCCACATTTACCAGATCCTTTCTGATACCATCAAAATTGGCCTTTTCTCCCATATAGAATCTCAATCTCAATCTTTTTGAATATTTACTTTGAAACTAATGGCATTGTGATCACTAGATGCAAAGTGTTCCCCTCCCCTACAAAAACATCTGTCACCTGTCCTGTCTCATTCCCTAATAACGGATCAAGTATCGCACAATCTCTTGTTGGGGCTTCTATATACTGATTAAAGAAACTTTCCTGAACACATTTGACAAACTATCCCATCTAGTCCTCTTATTGTCAACATGTGCAAAGTTAAAATCATCTACTATCCCAACCTTTTGTTTCTTGTAACTGTTTGCAACCGCTGCATATTTGTTCCTCTAAATCCCTTGGGCTGTTTGGTTGTCTATAATATAACCCCTATAACCCCATTAACGTAGTCATACCTTTCTTATTTCTCGGTTCCACCCATAATGCCTCATTAGATGAGTTCTCCAGTCTGTCTTGACTGAACACTGCAGTGACATTTTCCCTGAGTAGCAACATCACCCATTTTTCCTTAATACCTCCCACTCTGTCATATCCAAAACAACAGAACCCTAGAATATTTTGCTGCCAGTTCTGCCTCTTCTGCAACCAACTCTCACTAATGGCTACAATATCATAATTCTCGGTGCCGATCCATGCCCTGAGCTCATCTGCCTTTGCTACGATACTACTTACATTGAAATGTACGCAGGTCAGGATATTGGTCGCACCTTTTTGTTCCTGTCTTTAGCTCTTACCATCTGTCCCCACAACCTCTTCACTTTACTTCTGGTAAAGTCTGAACTGTGCACAAACATGGAGATATAATCTCATCAAGGCTCCATACAATTGTAGTGAAATCCTCTTGTAGTACAGGCTAGCATCCCATTTGCCATCTTAATTATTTGCTGCTTTTGTCTTTTGACCTTCACTGATAAGGACAGACAGGAGAGCTGGAATGGATTAGTTGTTATATGAAGAATGAGTGAATAGACTGGTATCTTATCTGCTGGAATTTAAAAGGGGAAGAATGTTCTCAATTGAAACAGACATAGGTCAGGATGGGATGGATATAAGGATATATTCTCTTGAGGGAGAATCCGGGAACTACAGAGGCTGAGGAGAGAGTGACCTGTAAGGAGCACCTATGATTGTTTAATGCTATTTCCAGTATACATGTGTTAAGGAGGATGAAATTATTGTTATTCTGCATTTAAATTCCAGCAGATACAGCACAAAGAAACACAATAATAAAAAACCACAATAAATATAAATATAGAAGGTACCTGTATAAGACCTTAGGACATAGGAGCAGAAATTAGACCATTTGGCCCATAGAGTCTGCTCTGCCATTCAATCATGGCTGATCCTTTTTTCCCTTCCTCAGCCCCACCTCCCAGCCTTCTCCGCATAACCTTCGATGCTGTGTCCATTCAAGAACCAATCAAGCTCTACTTTGAATACACCCAACAACCTGGCCTCCACAGCTGCCACAAATCCCACAAATTCATCACCATCTGGGCTAAAGAAATTTCCGTTTTAAATAGATGCCCCCTATCCTGAGCCTGTGCCCTCTTGTCGAAGACTCTCCCACCTTGGGAAACATCCTTTCCCCATCTACTCTGTCTAGGCCTTTCATCATTCGAAAGGTTGCACGAGATTCCCCCCCCATCCTTCTAAATGTCAGAAGAACAGACCCAGAGCCATCAAATGTTCCTTGTATGATAACCTTTTCATTCCTGGAATCATCCTTGTGTACTTCCTCTGAACCCTCTCGAATGCCAGCACATCTTTTCTTTGATGAGGAGCCCAAAACTGTTCACATTATTCAAGGTGAGACCTCACCAGTGCCTTATAAAGCCTCAGCATCACATCCCTGCTCTTGTATTCTAGACCTCTTGAAATGAACGCTCACATTGCATTTGCCTTCCTCACCACCTACTCGACCTGCAAATTAACCTTTAGGGTGTTCTATACAAGGACTTCCAAGTCCCTTTGCATCTCAGATTTTTGGGTTTTCTCCCCATTTAGGAAATAGTCTGCACATCTGCATGATCACGCATTTTCCAGCATTATATTTTCATTTCCCACTTTTTTGCCCATTCTCCTAACCAGTCTATGTCTTGTGTCCTCAACATTACCTGCCCCACCACCAATCTTTGTATCATCTGCAAACTTGGCATCAAAGCCATCTATTCCATCATCTAAACCATTGATAGACAGCATAAAAAGAAGTGGTTCCAACACCAACCCTGTGGGACACCACAAGTCACTGGCAGCCAACCAGAAAAGGATCATTTTATTCCCACTTGCTGCCCCCTACCAATCTGCTAATGCTGTAACCATCCCGGCAACTTTCCTGTAAAACCATGGGCTCCTAACTTGGGAAGCAGCCTCATGTGTGGCACCTTGTCAAAGGTCTTCTGACAGTCCAAATATGCGTCCCCTTTATCTATCCTACAAGTAATCTCCTCAAAGAATTGCAATAGGCTTGTCAGGCAAGATTTTCCCTTAAGGAGGGTTTCGGTGACGTCATCGTCGAGAATGGCAGCTTAAGTCACGAGCTCCTCCGGAAAAACGCATATTAAGCCCCGTTATCCCATCAAATATAATATTTTTTTGAAAAATATTTGAACTGAAAAGAGGGGCAAGAATGGGGAGAAGAAATGGAAATTAAAAAAGCGACACTGTGGAGCCTGCGGCCGAGAGGAGTGCAGCGAGCGGCTCTCCTACCCAACTGCGTGCTAGCGAGGGGGATGCTGGGCCTCGTTCAGCGAAAGCGGAGAATATTTTTGAAATCCTGAAAGAGATAAGAGAGGTCCAGAAAGAAATAAAGCAGCAGCTCCGTGATTTTAAATCAGAGCTCGCCAGCATTAATCAAAAAATAGCGGTGGCAGAGACTCGAATTGAGAAGGTGGAAGATCGCTTTCAAAACGTGGAACGGATACTGAGCAAAACAATAAAAATAATACATCACCAAGAAGGTAAACTGCTTGATCTGGAGGGAAGATCACGGCAGAAAAATACCAGAATCTACAACGTTCCCGAAGGAGCGGAGGGCTTGTCTATGACGGAGTTTGTCGAAAAGTTACTGCGGAATGCGCTGGATCTTCCCTCAGCTGTGGAGCTGGAAGTCGAGAGAGCCCACCGCACGTTCATTCCAAAACCTACCCAGGATAGAAAGCCATGCTCGATAATAATTAAATTCCTTCGGTACAGCACCAAGGCGCAGATTCTACAAAGGGCCTGGGGTAAGAAGAGAGTGTTTTACGACAATAAATTATTACAGTTCGACCAAGATTAACCCCCTGCGGTCCTGCAGAAACGCAAAGAATACGCTGAAGTAAAGCGAGTACTAAAGCAAAACAAGATTAGATTTCAAACTCCGTATCCTGCTAAACTTAGAGTATTTTATGACAATGGGACGCAGTTGTACCAGATGGTGGAAGAGGCAACTACAGACATGGAAGGCCAGAGGGTTGCCAGTTAGCATGACCAAAACGAGGGAAAACCTGACTGAGGAATTATCCCGCTCCACTTGGGAAATAGTGCTAGAATCGAGAAGGCAGGAGACAGGAGGAGGCCGAGAGAAATATATCAGGAAGAGACTGGGAGTTTCCCAAAGACCGTCCTCACCCCCTTCAGAAGAGCCATAAGGTTTGGCTAACTTTAAAAATGTTGAGAAGCTAAACGGAAGCAAAAGTAGACGGTGATATACCTATCTCGAGAAATACTTATTATAATGTGGATTTTATATTACTTAGTTGTTATCCTTTATTCGCTCACTTACTCCTTTTTCCCCACCAAAATGAGAATATATATGTGTATGTAATGTGTGTGTGTGTATGTATGGATATAGGAGGAGTACGCAGGGAAATCTTTTCTGTGTAATGGATTTGTTCAGTGACTTTTATGAATACTGCATTGGGGGCCGTCAACTCACAAGTAGGAGGGGTTATCCCCCACAGATAGACATTTCCTCTAGCTCAACGCAGGGTCATCTATTAGAGACCTCAGCTTTGGAATCACACGTTCATTGCCATTTTTGTTGTTATTTGCGTTTCTTGGTTCTTATTTGTTCAGGGAGTAGATCGATTAAATTTTATTCTAATTCCAATGGTACATTGACAGATAAATACAGATGGTTAAGGACAAAGTAAAATTCATTTCTTTTAATGTCAATGGGCTATTAAATCCAATCAAATGTAAGAGAATTTTATCCAATTTGGAACAATTTGATTCATACTGGGAAAAATGGTTTAACTACATAATGCCTCATAGGCCTGATTTTATTCTCACAAATCAATGAATCTGTTGTAAAAAAAAAAGATCACTCCCTACTTGTACATAGTTCTTTCCTTTTGCTTGTTTTTTTCTTGCCACTCTTTTCTATGAGTGTATACTTCAGATAAATACTTTGTGGAGATTTGTGATTTATATGATATATATCCACAATGTCTGAAATACATCTTATGGAAATGTTTGTTTGCTGATAAACTTCAATAAAAAATTAAAAAAATAAGATTTTCCCTTAAGGAAACAATGCTGACCTTGTCTTGTGTTACCAAGTACTCCATAACCTTGTCTTTAACAATTGATTCCAACATCTTCCGAACCACTGAGGTCAGGCTAACTGGTCTATAACTTCCTATTTGCTGCCTTCTTCATTTCTTAAAGAGTGGAGTGCCATTTTCAGTTTTCCAGACCTCTGGAACTGTGCCAGAGTCCAGTGATTTTTGAAAGATCATTACTACTATCTCCACTATCTCTACCGCTACCTTTTACATATTCCCTTTGTAATCTGTGGTCCACATCTCAGCTACTGTTAGGTGGCCTGCATATTACTGCCATCAGGGTCCTTTTACCCTTGCAGTTTCGTAACTCAACCCACAAGGATACAACATCTTCCCATTCTATGTCACACTTTCTACTGATTGATGCCATTCTTTACCAGCAGATCCACGCTGATTACCAGCCTTTCTATCCCTCCGATACAACATGTAACCTTGGACATTCAGCTCTCAACTGCAACCATCCTTCAGACATGAGTCAGTGATAATATACATATATTGATTTTATGTCCGTTAATTGATGCTAGGCACAGGAGTGTCTGTATGTAGGGGGACTTATGAGAAGCTAACTGAGATTAAAGGGGATTCTCTTACAATGGATATTTTTAAAAACAATTCTGGGGTTCTGGGGATGGTTAACAGGAAGATGTAGAGAGAACATTTCTTCTTGTGGGGGAGATCTCATACTGGGAGCATTCTTTTAGGAAATGGTTCTCCAATTTCAGAAAAAATGAGCTGGAATTTTTTCTGGGGCTGAGAATCTGGATCAGAGAGCTTTGGGGACAGGATATACTGAAGGCTGATGTTTCTCATTTTATCATTCATCTCAGAGTTTGAGATTTATCATTTTGCCGGTATTAAACTGAATACCTTTTATTCCACTGATTAAACTGTACAGGGCATACTTAGGATGCAACCATTTTGTTTTATAATAATAAGACAGTGTTTCAAGATAATGGTATGTAGATAGAATGGTTTAGAGCCAGGGTTCTCAACCCTTTTTTATACCATGGGCAGGCAGTCTGTGAACCCCAAGTTGGGATCCCCTGCTTTAGAGGGATATAGGTTATATGTAAGAAAATGGGACTGGCTTAGTTTGATACCTTTGGGTATGGATGAGCTGGGCTGAAGAGCCTCTTTCCATGCTAGGGTATATATAATGACTTGAACATATATATTTTGCTTAGAGTGATTAATCACATTTTTTTGTGGATGCAAAGAATTTGATTTTGCCAAAGAATTGAATTTCTTCTACATCTTTCCTTTAAAAGGACATCGTCTAAGTTTGCAGAAATGAAGTGTTTAGTCTCTTTTGGTAGTTCAGCCATCTTCTTCTCAAAAAATTATCTGGTGAATCTCTTCTGTACTGCTTCTAATACTCCATCATCATTGGATATGGGCTGACTGATGGCTTTGTGTCAGGAAAATGGTGCCCAACACATTTGATTAGTTTTTGAAGCTGTGACGAAGAAGATTGACAAGGTTAGAGTGGTAATCATTGTCCATGTGAACTTTAGCAAGGCATTTGACAAGATCCCACATGGTCACCTGGACTGGAAGGTTAGATCACATGGGATTCATTGAGACCTCACTAATTGGATATAAAATTGGTTTGGTGGAAGGAGGCTGGTGTAGGGTTGTTTTTCCAGTTGGAGGTCTCTGATCAGTAGTGTGCCACACAAATTAGGGCTGTTCTTTGCTGTTTCTTCTACACTCAGTGGCGCTGTTACTGAGTACATCTCATTAATGTAAATATCTAAACAGCCAATCATGTAGCTGCAGCTCAGTGCATGAAAACATGTAGATATGGTCAAGAGGTTCAGTTGTTCAGATAAAACATCAGAATAGGGAAGAAATATGATCTAAGTGACTTGACCAATGAATATGTACACAACACTGGAAGAACTCAGCAGGTCAGGCAGCATCCGTGAGAAAAGAGTAGCCAACTTTTCGGGCCGAGACCCTTCATCAAGGGTCTCGGCCCAAAAAGTTGGCTACTCTTTTCTCACGGATGCTGCCTGACCTGCTGAGTTCTTCCAGTGTTGTGTACGTATTCTTTGATCCATAGTATCTGCAGTTGTATTTTTATGTTTTGACCAATGAATGTTTGTTTGCACCAGACTAGTTGGTTTGAGTATCTCATAAACTGCTGATCTGAAATTTTTATGCACGCTGGTCTCTAAATTTTGCAGAAAATGGTGTGAAGAATGAAAAACATCTAGTGAGTGACAAACTGTGAGTGAGAGAGGTCAGAGGAGAATGATCAGACTGTTTCTAGTTGACAGGAAGGTGACAGTAACTCAAATAACCACTCATTACAACAGTGGTGTGTAGAAGAGCATCTCTAAACACACAACACATCGAATCTTGAGGTGGATGGGCTACAACAACAGCAGAAGACCACTCTGGATTCCAACCCTGTACCTAATAAGCTGGCCAATGTGTCTATTTAATTATGATCTGGGTGTTTCTATTGTGACTGCTAAGTTTGTGATGACCTCAAAATTGGTAATGTTAGTGCTCAGAAAACAAGGTTATGTAAGATCACAACAAGAACTAGATGGACTGGGGAAGTGGGTCAAATTATCCGAGTTAATGTTTAGGAAGTTATAAATTCTAGATGGTAAAACCCTATTTTAATTGCATCTCTCTGATATCTGGTTAATTATCGTTTTTTTTCTACCTCTTGTTGAAAGTTAGAGCACTGTAAAGTGCAGCAAAGTGACATCACTCTGTTTAATCCCTGTCCATATGACCTTGTTTGAGGAGCCTTCTCAATTATCCTCACTCAGTACTGACTAGATAGGTTGATAGATACTTTATTGACCCCAAAGGAAATTATTACACTGTCATAGTAGCATTACAAGTCCACAGATATACAAATTTTGGAAGAGAAGTAAGAAAGAATAAAAAATAATTTACCTCAAACAGTCTCAACGGGAGGGGGTTATCACTTCCTTGGCTGTAGATTGACTCATTATAGAGCGTAATTATCTAGGGTAAGAATGACCTCATACAGCACTCTTAGGAGCAGCACTGTTGTCTTAGTCTCTTACTAAAAGTGTTCCTCTGTTCAGCACAGTGGCATGAAGAGGACGAGAAACATGGTCCAGAGTGGCCAGGATTTTCTGTAGGGTTCTTTGTTCTACCACAGCCTCCAGTGAGTCCAGTTTGACTCCTAACACAGAGCCAGTTTTTCTAATCAGTTTATTGAGCTTATTGGCAACACCTGTGTTGATGCCTTTGCCCAGCACACCACTGCATGGAAGTTTGTACTGTCGACAACAGACTGGTAGAACATAGAAAGGAGAGGCCTGCATACTGGTTGACAAATAGTTCAGTGCCACCTCCACTTTCAGTCTCCTATGTGTTTCATTCCCCCATCCCCCACCCACACATCTCACTTCATCTGAGTATTTTGTACCCCAGGATGTTGAGTTACCAGTCTTGCTCCTCCTCCAAACAAGTCTCAGTGATGGCAACATATTCCTCTGCATAAGTTACAGTTTTGAGTTTATTTACTTTTCTAGTGAGACATCTTGCTTTAAAATAGATGCAACTTAATTTTGAGTTTCCCTGATGAGCACTTACCCACTTGTCCCTCCTCCTAGCTTAATTTTTTTATCTCGGTGATTGTATCTTCCCATCTGAACTTCCACTCTGAGCCCCATCATCCAGGTTAAAGCATCCTTGCTCAGTTGGCTTTCTATTCAAAGCTCAAAACGTTCATTCCTACCATCAGTGGCTGCAGTGTGTGCTATCTATAAAAGGTACTGCAGTCACCTTAGACTGGACCTCCCACATCAGTGACCAATCCCACCATTGAGGACAACGGGTTCAAGTGCATGGTAACAACACACTCTGTTGGTTCCTCTATCCATATCACTGGTGATCAGAATACTGTGGGACTGGAAAACACGAGCTTCCCATCAAAGGCAATCAGATCCCCAGAAATAAATAAGCAAAAAGTTCTTGCTCTTGATGACTCTCCCTTACTCTGAGGTTAGGGAAGTGGTTTGGGATTGTTATGTTGCAGTGATGTGTAAAGCTTCAAGTCTGTGTAGTGACATTGGATTGAGATGGGGAGGGTGTAGTGTAGCTGCTGGTATTCCATAATTGTGATGCTGTAAGCATGTGGGTATTATGCTCTGTCATATCTCAGGTAACAAGAAGGGCACATTAAGGGTGTCTGACAACTGGAATGGGGTTCACCTCAGCTAAACTTTAATAAAATATTTTAATGTTCTCGTTACAGATGAGGCTCATGGAGAAAAGGCGAAAGAGAGTATTCGAGCGAAATGTGTTCAGTACCTGGACAGAGCAGAGAAATTGAAGGAGTATTTAAAAAACAAAGACAAGCATGGCAAAAAGCCAGTGAAAGAATCACAGCAAAATGACAAGGGGTAGGTGCAGCAAGTTGATCAGTTTTGGAGAAAATGGTCCTCTGGGGTAGTGTGGCACACTGTATTGCAATGGTTTAATACTGTGGCCTATATCTACCTCACCCATTCTCCCTCAGTAATGTCTATTGAAAAGCATAAGATTATGAGAGAAAGCTGGCAGGGAACATAAAAACTGACTGTAAAAGCTTTTATAAATATGTGAAAAGAAAAAGATTGGTCAAGACAAATGTAGGTCCTTTACAGTCAGAAACGGGTGAATTGATCATAGGGAACAAAGACATGGCAGACCAATTGAATAACTACTTTGGTTCTGTCTTCACTTAGGAGGACATAAATAATCTTCTGGAAATCTCCTCGGTAAGGGACCAAGGGTCTAGTGAGATGGAGGAACTGAGGGAAATACATGTTAGTAGGGAAGTGGTGTTAGGTAAATTGAAGGGATTAAAGGCAGATAAATCCCCAGGGCCAGATGGTCTGCATCCCAGAGTGCTGAAGGATGTAGCCCAAGAAATAGTAGATGCATTAGTGATAATTTTTCACAACTCCTTAGATTCTGGATTAGTTCCTGCGGATTGGAGGGTGGCTAACGTAACCCCACTTTTTAGAAAAGGAGGGAGAGAAAAACTGGGGAATTGTAGACCGGTTAGTCTGACATCGGTGGTGGGGAAAATGCTAGAGTCGGTTATCAAATATGTGATAACAGCACATTTGTAAAGAGGTGAAATCATCGGACAAAGTCAGCATGGATTTGCGAAAGGAAAATCATGTCTGACGAATCTTATAGAATTTTTTGAAGATGTAACTAGTAGAGTGGATGGGGGAGAGCCAGTGGATGTGGTATATTTAGATTTTCAAAAGGCTTTTGACAAGGTCCCACACAGGAGATTAGTGTGCAAAGTTGAAGCACAGGGTATTGGGGGTATGGTATTGATGTGGATGGAGAATTGGTTGGCAGACAGGAAGCAAAGAGTGGGAGTAAATGGGACCTTTTCAGAATGGCAGGCAGTGACTAGTGGGGTACCGCAAGGCTCAGTGCTGGGACCCCAGTTGTTTACAATATATATTATTGATTTAGACGAGGGAATTAAATGCAGCATCTCCAAGTTTGCAGATGACACGAAGCTGGGTGGCGGTGTTAGCTGTGAGGAGGATGCTGAGAGGATGCAGGGTGACTTGGATAGGTTAGGTGAGTGGGCAAATTCATGGCAGATGCAATTTAATGTGGATAAATGTGAGGTTATCCACTTTGGTTGCAAGAACAGGAAAACAGATTATTATCTGAATGGTGGCCGATTAGGAAAAGGGGAGATGCAACGAGACCTGGGTGTCATTGTACACCAGTCATTGAAGGTGGGCATGCAGGTACAGCAGGCGGTGAAAAAGGCAAATGGTATGTTAGAAACATAGAAAGTAGGTGCAGGAGTAGGCCATTCAGCCCCTCGAGCCTGCACCACCATTCAGTATGATCATGGCTGATCATCCAGCTCAGAACCCTGTACCTGCTTTCTCTCCATACCCCCGATCCCTTTAGCCACAAGGGCCATATCTAACTTCCTCGTAAAAATAGTCAATGAACCGGCCTCAACTGTTTCCTGTGGCAGAGAATTCCACAGATTCACCACTCTCTGTGTGAAGAAGTTTTTCCTCATCTCGGTCCTAAAAGGCTTCCCCTTTATCCTTGAGCTGTGACCCCTCGTTCTGGACTTCCCCAACATCGGAAACAATCTTCCTGCATCTAGCCTGTCCAATCCCTTTAAAATTTTATATGTTTCAATAAGATCCCCCCCCTCAATCTTCTAAATTCCAGTGAGTATAAGCCTAGTCAATCCAGACTTTCTTCGTATGAAAGTCCTGCCATCCCAGGAATCAATCTGGTGAACCTTCTCTGTACTCCCTCTATGGCAAGAATGTCTTTCCTCTGATTAGGGGACCAAAACTGCACACAATATTCTAGGTGCGGTCTCACCAAGGCCTTGTACAACTGCAGTAGAACCTCCCTGCTCCTGTACTCAAATCCTTTTGCTATGAACGCCAACATACCATTTGCCTTTTTCACCGCCTGCTGTACCTGCATGCCCACCTTCAATGACTGGTCTACAATGACCACATAACAATCACAGCACGGAAACAGGCCATCTTGGCCCTCCTAGTCCGTGCCGAACCCTTAATCTCACCTAGTCCCACCTACCCGCACTCAGCCCATAACCCTCCACTCCTTTCCTGTCCATATACCTATCCAATTTTACCTTAAATGACACAACTGAACTGGCCTCTACTACTTCTACAGGAAGCTCATTCCACACAGCTATCACTCTTTGAGTAAAGAAATACCCCCTCGTGTTTCCCTTAAACTTCTGCCCCCTAACTCTCAAATCATGTCCTCTAGTTTGAATCTCCCCTACTCTCAATGGAAACAGCCTGTTCACGTCAACTCTATCTATCCCTCTCAAAATTTTAAATACCTCGATCAAATCCCCCCTCAACCTTCTACGCTCCAATGAATAGAGACCTAACTTGTTCAACCTTTCTCTGTAACTTAATTGCTGAAACCCAGGTAACATCCTAGTAAATCGTCTCTGCACTCTCTCTAATTTATTGATATCTTTCCTATAATTCGGTGACCAGAACTGCACACAATATTCCAAATTTGGCCTTACCAATGCCTTGTACAACTTTAGCATTACATCCCAACTTCTGTACTCAATGCTTTGATTTATAAAGGCCAGCGTTCCAAAAGCCCTCTTCACCACCCTATCTACATGAGACTCCACTTTCAGGGAACTATGCACAGCTATTCCTAGATCTCTCTGTTCCTCTGCATTCCTCAATGCCCTACCATTTACTCTGTATGTTCTATTTGGATTATTCCTGCCAAAATGTAGAACCTCACACTTCTCAGCATTAAACTCCATCTGCCAACGTTCAGCCCATTCTTCTAACCGGCATAAATCTCCCTGCAAGCTTTGAAAATCCACCTCATTATCCACAACACCTCCTACCTTAGTATCATCGGCATACTTACTAATCCAATTTACCACCCCATCATCCAGATCATTTATGTATATTACAAACAACATTGGGCCCAAAACAGATCCCTGAGGCACCCCGCTAGTCACCGGCCTCCATCCCGATAAACAATTATCCACCACTACTCTCTGGCATCTCCCATCTAGCCACTGTTGAATCCATTTTATTACTCCAGCATTAATACCTAACGACTGAACCTTCTTAACTAACCTTCCATGTGGAACTTTGTCAAAGGCTTTGCTGAAGTCCATATAGACTACATCCACTGCCTTACCCTCGTCAACATTCCTCGTAACTTCTTCAAAAAATTCAATAAGGTTTGTCAAACATGACCTTCCACTCACAAATCCATGCTGGCTACTTCTAATCAGATCCCGTCTATCCAGATAATTATAAATACTATCTCTAAGAACACTTTCCATTAATTTACCCACCACTGATGTCAAACTGACAGGTCTATAATTGCTAGGCTTCCTTCTAGAACCCTTTTTAAACAATGGAACCGCATGAGCAATACGCCAATCCTCCGGCACAATCCCCGTTTCTAATGACATATTAAAGATCTCCGTCAGAGCTTCTGCTATTTCTACACAAACTTCCCTCAAGGTCCTGAGGAAGATCCTGTCAGGACCCGGAGATTTATCCACTTTAAAATTTCTTAAAAGCGCCAGTACCTCCACCTCTTTAATTGCCATAGATTCCATAACTTCCTTACTTGTTTCCCACACCTTACACAATTCAATATCCTTTTCCTTAGTGAATACCGAAGAGAAGAAATCATTCAAAATCTCTCCCATCTCCTTCGGTTCCACACATAGCTGACCACTCTGATTCTCTAAGGGGCCAATTTTATCCCTCACTATCCTCTTGCTTTTAATATAACTGTAGAAACCTTTCAGATTTACTTTCACCTTATTTGCCAAACCAACCTCGTATCTTCTTTTAGCTTTTCTAATCTCTTTCTTAAGATTCCTTTTACATTCTTTATATTCCTCGAGCAATTCCTTTACTCCATGCTGCCTATATCTATTGTAGACATCCCTCTTTTTCTGAACCAAATTTCTAATATCCCTTGAAAACCATGGTGCTCTCAAACCTTTAACCTTTCCTTTCACCCTAACAGGAACATAAAGATTCTGTACCCTCATAATTTCACCCTAAATGACCTCCATTTCTCTATTACATCCTTCCCATAAAACAACTTGACCCAATCCACTCTCTCTAAATCCCTTCGCATCTCCTCGAAGTTAGCCTTTCTCCAATCAAAAATCTCAACTCTAGGTCCAGCCCTGTCCTTCTCCATAATTATATTGAAGCTAATGCTATTGTGATCACTGGACCCGAAGTGCTCCCCAACACATACATCTGTCAGCTGACCTATCGCATTCCCTAACAGGAGATCCAACACTGCCCCATCTCTAGTCGGTACTTCTATGTATTGTTGCAAAAAACTATCCTGCACACATTTCACAAACTCTAAACCATCCAGCCCTTTTACAGAATGAGCTTCCCAGTCTACGTGTGGAAAATTAAAATCTCCCACAATCACCACCTTGTGTTTACTACAAATATCTGCTATCTCCTTACACATTTGCTCTTCCAACTCACGTACCCCATTAGGTGGCCTATAATACACACCTATCAGTGTTACTGCACCTTTCCCATTCTTCAATTCCACCCAAATGGCCTCCCTAGAGGAGCTCTCTAATCTATCCTTCCAAAGCACCGCCATAAGATTTTCTCGGACAAGCAATGCAACACCTCCTCCTCTGGCCCCTCCTACTCTATCACACCTGAAGCAACTAAATCCAGGAATATTTAGTTGCCAATCACACCCTTCCTGCAACCATGTTTCACTAATAGCTACAACATCATAATTCCAGGTATCAATCCACGCTTTAAGCTCATCCACCTTTCTTACAATGCTCCTAGCATTAAAATAGATACATTTAAGATACTCTCCATCTCCTCCTCTCTTTCCATCCCTAACAATGCATTCAAATTTATTATCCTTTTCTTTCTTCTCCCCTACATCTTCGGGCTGAGCGCATCCCTTCTCCATCACCTGCCTTTCCTCCCTCACACACTGTCTATTTACTTGCTCCACTGGTGAACTAACCTCCTCTCCCATAGTCTCCTCAAATAGTCTCCCGCCCCCCCGTCTTACAAGTTTAAAGTCTGCCCTGTAGCCCTAGCAAACCTCCCCGCTAGGATATTGGTCCCCCCACGATTCAAGTGTAACCCGTCCTTCTTGAACAGGTCACTCCTGCCCCAGAAGAGGTCCCAATGATCCAGAAACTTGAATCCCTGCCCCCTGCTCCAATCCCACAGCCACGCATTCATCCTCCACCTAATTCTATTCCTTCTCTCACTGTCGCGTGGCACAGGCAGTAATCCCGAGATTACTACCTTTGCGGTCCTTCTTCTTAACTGCCTTCCTAACTCCCTATACTCTCGTTTCAGGACCTCTTCCCCTTTCCTTCCTATGTCATTGGTACCTACATGTACCACGACCTCTGGCTCTTCACCCTCCCACTTCAGGATATCTTGGACGCGATCAGAAACGTCCCGAACTCTGGCACCAGGGAGGCAAATTACCATCCGGGACTCCCGATCACCTCCACAGAACCGCCTGTCTGAGCCCCTGACTATTGAGTCCCCTATTACTATGGACCTCTTTCTTCTAACCCTACCCTTCTGAGCTACAGGGCCGTCCTCTGTGCAGGAGGCTCGGCCACTGTCACTCCCACCAGGTAGGCTGTCCCCCCCCCCCAACAGTACTCAAACATGAGTACTTATTGTCAAGGGGTACAGCCACTGGGGTACTCTCTAGTACCTGCCTCTTCCCCTTCCTGACTGTAACCCACCTATCTGCCTCCCGTGGTCCCGGAGTGACCACCTGCCTGTAACTCCTCTCTATCACCTCCTCACTCTCCCTGACCAGGCGAAGGTCATCGAGCTGCAGCTCCAGTTCCCTAACTCGGTCCCTCAGGAGCTACAGTTCGGCGCACCTGGCGCAGATGTGGACGTCCGGGAGGCTCGGAGACTCCAGGATCTCCCACATCCGACACCGAGAACAACAAGCTGCCCTCACACTCATACTTCCCAAATAACTGAAAATACAAGAACTAAAAGATAAGTCTACTGTGCCCTCTTCCACCTAAGCCCTCTGAGCCCAAGCCCTACACTCTGCGCCCGGCTCACTCCGCTACCCGCAAATGAAGCTGCCCGCTTCTTAAGGCGGCGTTCTTTATATATCTTCCCTCCTTCCCGGGCCTCCTTCATGCGCCTGCGCAGTCCTGCCTCTCAGAACTCCGATCTGAGAAGCAATTGGACAATTTGAAAATGGCCGCCGCCGCACTTCCTCTCAAGCCTCGTCTCCCAGGTCTCGTTGCTTCTCCCCTTTTCCTAATCGGCCACCGTTCGGATAATAATCTATCTTCCTTTTCTTGCAACCAAATTGGATGACCTCACATTTATCCACATTAAATTGCATCTGCCATAAATTTGCCCACTCACTTAAGCTATTCAAGTCACCCTGCATCCTTTTAGCATCCTCCTCACAGCTAACAACGCCGCCCAGCTTTGTGTCATCTGCAAACTTGGAGATGCTGCATTTAATTCCCCCGCCTAAATCATTAATATATATTGTAAACAACTGGGGTCCCAGCATTGAGCCTTGCGGTACCCCACTAGTCACTGCCTGCCATTCTGAAAAGGTCCCACTCCTTGCTTCCTGTCTGCCAACCAATTCTCCATCCACATCAATACCATACCCCCAATACTGTGTGCACACTAATCTCCTGTGTGGGACCTTGTCAAAAGCCTTTTGAAAATCTAAATATACCACATCCACTGGCTCTCCCCCATCCACTCTACTAGTTACATCTTCAAAAAATTCTATAAGATTCGTCAGACATGTTTTTCCTTTCGCAAATCCATGCTGACTTTGTCCGATGATTTCACCTCTTTACAAATGTGCTGTTATCACATATTTGATAACCGACTCTAGCATTTTCCCCACCACCGATGTCAGACTAACCGGTCTATAATTCCCCAGTTTTTCTCTCCCTCCTTTTTTAAAAAAGTGGGGTTACGTTAGCCACCCTCCAATCCTCAGGAATTAATCCAGAATCTAAGGGGTTGTGAAAAATTATCACTAATGCATCCACTATTTCTTGGGCTACTTCCTTCAGCACTCTGGGATGCAGACCATCTGGCCCTGGGGATTTATCTGCCTTTAATCCCTTCAATTTACCTAACACCACTTCCCTACTAACATGTATTTCCCTCAGTTCCTCCATCTCACTAGACCCTCGGTCCCTTACCGAGGAGATTTCCAGAAGATTATTTATGTCCTCCTTAGTGAAGACAGACCCAAAGTAGTTATTCAATTGGTCTGCCATGTCTTTGTTCCCTATGATCAATTCACCTGTTTCTGACTGTAAAGGACCTACATTTGTCTTGACCAATCTTTTTCTTTTCACGTATCTATAAAAGCTTTTACAGTCAGTTTTTATGTTCCCTGCCAGCTTTCTCTCATAATCTTTTTTCCCTTTCCTAATTAAACCCTTTGTCCTCCTCAGCTGGTCTCCGAATTTCTCCCAGTCCGCAGGTGTGCCGCTTTTTTTTGCTAATTTATATGTTTCTTCTTTGGACTTGATACTATCCCTAATTTCCCGTGTCAGCCACAGGTGCACTACCTTCCCTGGTTTATTCTTTTGCCAGACTGGGATGAACAATTGTTGTAGTTCATCCATGCGATCTTTAAATGCTTGCCATTGCATATCCACCGTCAACCCTTGAAGTATCATTTGCCAGTCTATCTTAGCTAATTCACGTCTCACACCTTCAAAGTTACCCTTCTTTAAGTTCAGAACCTTTGTTTCTGAATTAACTATGCCACTCTCCATCTTAATGAAGAATTCCACCATATTATGGTCACTCTTACCCAAGGGGCCTCGCACGGCAAGATTGCTAACTAACCCTTCCTCATTGCTCGATACCCAATCTAGAATGGCCTGCTCTCTAGTTGGTTCCTCAACATGTTGGTTCAGAAAACCATCCCACATACATTCCAAGAAATCCTCTTCCTCAGCACCCTTACCAATTTGGTTCACCCAATCTATATGTAGATTGAAGTCACCCATTATAACTACTGTTCCTTTATTGCACGCATTTCTAATTTCCTGTTTAATGCCATCCCCAACCTCACTACTTCTGTTAGGTGGCCTGTACACAACTCCCACTAGCGTTTTCTGCCCCTTAGTGTTATGCAGCTCTACCCATATCGATTCCACATCCTCCAGGCTAATGTCCTTCCTTTCTATTGCGTTAATCTCTTCTCTAACCAGCAACGTTACCCCACCTCCTTTTCTTTCCTGTCTATCCCTCCTGAATATTGAATATCCCTGGATGTTGAGCTCCCATCCTTGGTCACCCTGGAGCCATGTCTCTGTGATCCCAACTATATCATATTCATTAATAACTATCTGCACATTCAATTCATCCACCTTGTTACGAATGCTCCTCGCATTGACACACAAAGCCTTCAGGCTTGTTTTTACAACGCTCTTAGCCCTTATACAATACATATTCATAGCAAAAGGATTTGAGTACAGGAGCAGGGAGGTTTTTCTGCAGTTGTACAAGGCCTTGGTGAGACTGTACCTAAAATATTGTGTGTAGTTTTGGTCCCCTAATCTTGCCATAGAGGAAGTACAGAGAAGGTTCACCAGATTGATTCCTGGGATGGCAGGACTTTCATATGAAGAAAGTCTGGATCGACTAGGCTTATACTCACTGGAATTTAGAAGATTGAGGGGGGATCTTTTTGAAACGTATAAAATTCTAAAGGGATTGGACAGGCTAGATGCAGGAAGATTGTTTCCGATGTTGGGGAAGTCCAGAACAAGGGGTCACAGCTTAAGGATAAAGGGGAAGCCTTTTAGGACCGAGATGAGAAAAAACTTCTTCACACAGAGAGTGGTGAATCTGTGGAATTCTCTGCCACAGGAAACAGTTGAGGCCAGTTCATTGGCTATATTTAAGAGGAAGTTAGATATGGCCCTTGCGGCTAAAGGGATTGGGGGTATGGAGAGAAAGCAGGTACAGGGTTCTGAGTTGGATGATCAGCCATGATCATACTGAATGGTGGTGCAGGCTCGAAAGGCTGAATGGCCTACTCCTGCACCTATTTTCTATGTTTCATAATGGATTTCTACACATTCACAACCTGAGGCTTTTTTGGGGGTAATAGAAGAGGTAAACAGAGGAGTGAGTAATTTAGTGCCTTGTAACCACTCTGTCATTCAGAAAGACTGTGGTAGATATTTTCCTGCTTTAAGACAGGGGTCATTTTAAAAAAAAAAGGATAGGTATATGGACAGGAAAAGAATGGAGGGTTATGGGCTGAGTGCAGGTAGGTGGGACTAGGTGAGAGTAAGCGTTCGGCATGGACTAGAAGGGCCGAGATGGCCTGTTTCCGTGCTGTAATTGTTATATGGTTATATAAAACAATATCCCATGATAAGCAACACATGTGTCATCTCATGATTCCCTTAGTATCCAATTACCCTTAGTTTCCAAATAATGACCACTCTGGCAGAAGAAATTTCTTTTCAACTTGGTTCTTAGTGCTTTATTCATACTTTAGTTCCAGACACACTGAAATCCACATCTACCCTATCAGCTGTCTATGGATCTCGTACCTAAACTCTTGGCTGTTATGTTTGGAAGGTTAATAATCTTTCATCAGCAAACCAGGAATGAACTGGTGATCTTTCACTGCCCTGACTTTATCATGAGTATTTCCTTGATTGGGGAGCCTACACTTGTTCCAGTATGCTTTTATGCATGGGAATCCTCATGAATTTCATTAGGATTTTTGAAGAGGTGACCAAGAAGACTGATAAGGACATGGTTCTATACGTTGCCCACATGAACTTTAGCAAGGTTCATAACAAGGTGAGCCTGGTAGGCTGCTCCAAAAGGTTAGATTATGCATTGTCCAGTGTGGACTAGCCAATTGGATACATGATTGGCTTGGAGAAAGGAGACAGAGAGTGGTCCTAGAGGGTGAACTTTTTCACAAAGTGGGTGGTGGAGATGTGGAATGTGCTGCCAGAAGATGTTATAGAGGCAGATATAATTACACTTCTTGAAAGGTATTTAAACAGACATAGATAGGTTTGGGGATATGGGCTATGTGCCAGCAAATGCACTAACTCAGGTAAGCAAGATGGTTGGCATAAACAAGTTGTGCCAAAGGGCCTGCTGTTGTATGGCTGCAGTTTCACCGGAGCTCTATATACTTCAGGCTGCTTTTGTAATTGCTTGTTAGACTTGCACATTGTCACCAGTGAACCAGAATATCCAGGTTTGTCTGAATGTTCAAAACTTATCAGTTCAACACCAGTAAATAAAATTGCTGTATCTTTCTGTCCTTTTACCGGTTTTCCACATTCTGTTCATCAGTGCTCAAAGAAGAGGAGTTTCTCTAAAAGTATAAGAACAGAGAGATGCTGGTTGGCCTATGGGGTACTGTATAGATGAATCTGTTTAGCAGGCTGATATGTTTGTGTATTAGGTTCATTTCCTTTTGTGCTTTGTAATGGATGTTTGGATTTTTGGGATGTGGATGTCACTGGCAAGGCCTATTTGTCATTGAGAAGGTGCTGGTGAGTCACTTTCTCAAACCGCTTGAATCCTTCTATGGAAGCTCCTCCCACAGTGTTGTTGGAGGGAAAAAAAGATTTGAACGTAATGGTTTTGATTAATTGTGATGTATTTCTAAGCCAGGGTCTTGTGTGACTTGGGAAACTGATGAGTGATGGTGTTCCCTGGTTCCTGCTGCTTGCTGTAAGAGGTAGTTACCAGATTGTCTGAGCAAATAACTGCAGTGGAGATTGTAGATGGTGCATACTGCAGCCACCGTGCACTGATAGTGGGAGGTAGGATGCATGACAGTTTAGGGTGGTTGGGTTGCTAGGCAAGTAGGCTGCTTTACCTGCTTTACCCTGTATGGTGCAGATTTGCCTGAGAGCTGTTGGCACTGCCCTCAATCAAGCAAACAGATGGTCCCTAGATTAAGCAATTTCTGCTTGTCAATAGCTGTTTGTAGATATTAGTTTTCTATTTGTCGTTAGCTTAACATCTCTTTTTATTTGCTTTCCTACCCAGTGAATAAGAATGCTGTAACTCAAATCTTAATTTTTTTTTCCTCAGGAGTGACAGCGACAGTGAAGGAGAAAATCCTGAGAAGAAGAAATTGCAGGAGCAGCTGATGGGTGAGTGAGATCCATATCATGTGCTAGAGTCAGGAGGCCAGCTCCTATGATGCTGAGTAGAGCAACGGGGTCAGAATCAGAATCAGGTTTACTGTCTCTGGCATATGTTGTGAAATTTGTTGTTTTGTGGAACAGTGCATAATAAAAAAAACTATAAATTACAGTAAGACGTATACAGTATGTAAAGTTAAATTAAATAAGTAGTGCAAAAAAGTGAGGAAGTGTTCATGGGTTCATTTTCCATTCAGAAATCTGATGGCAAAAGGAAAGTCTGTTACTGAAACTTTGAGTGTGTGTCTTCAGGCTTCTGTACCTCCTCCATGATTGTAGCAATGAGAAGAGGTTATGTATATCCTGGCTTATGGGGGTCCTTAGTGATGGATGCTTGAACCTGTCCTCGATGCTGGGGAGCCAGTGCCTGTGATGGGGTTGGCTGAGTTTACAACTTTTTGCAGCTTTTTCCAATACTGTGTAATGGCCCCTCCATACGAAATGGTGATGCAACCAGTTCGAAAGCTCTGTGCTGTATATCTGAAGAAATTTGCAAGAGTTTCATTTTTCTGTTAATTTGGAGTCCCACTCAGCACCTGGTGCTATGGGAACAGGAGGTGTTGGTGTGAGGCCACAGTCGTGACAGTGACTATATTGCATTTGGATTTTGAGGAGACTTGGTATGTAATCGAAGACTCTCGCCTTCTTTGTAATTGACACAACAGGAGATTTAACCTAGAACCAGCAACGGTAAAGATCTAGTGAATGTGGATTGAGGCAGGCTGTTTTCAGGCAAAGGTATACTTGGTAAGTGGGAGGCCTTAAAAAGTGAAGTTTTCAGAGTACAAAGTATGCCAGTCAGAATGAAAAGTAAAGATAGCAGGTTTAGGGGACCTTGGTTTTCAAGAGGTATCGAGGCCCTGGTTAAGAGAAAAAATAAGGTGCATATAGTGCCTATGAAAAGTATTCACCCATTGTTGGAAGTGTTCATGTTTTATTGTTTTATATTTGAATCACTGGCTTTAATATGGCTTTTTTAATAGAAAAGACTCTTTCCTGTCAAAGTGAAAACAGATCTCTACACAGTGATCTAAATTAATTACAAATATAAAACAGAAAATAATGGATTGCACAAGTACTCACCCCCTTTACCATGACACAGCAAGTCATCACTGGTGCAGCCAGTTGGTTTCAGAAGCCACATCGTCAGTGAAATGGAGATCACCTGTGTGCAGTCACGTGTTCCAATCGATCACAGGAGAAGTACACCTGTGTCTGGAAGCTCCCACTGCTGGTGAGTCAGTGTCCTGAACACTCCAAGCAACTCTGTGAAAAGTTATTGAAAAGCTCAGTTCAGGAGATGGACACAAGAAAATTTCCAAGTCACTGAATATCGCTTGGAGTACAGTTAGGTCAATCATCAAGAAATGAAAGAATATGGCACAGCTTTTAATCTACCTAGAGCAGGCTGTCCTCAAAAGCTGAGTGACAATGCAAGAAGGGGACTCGTAAGGGAGGCCACCAAGACACCTATGACAACTTCAGTGGCTGAGTTGGGAGAGACATGCACATAGCACAACTGTGGGAATATAGCAAAGAGAAAGCCACTGTTGGAAAAAAAGACTCGCATGAAATCTCAGCTAGAGTTTGCCAGTAGGCTTTTGTGTTTTATATTTGTAATTAATTTAGATAACTTTGTAGAGAACTGTTTTCACTTTGACATGGAAAACTCTTTTTCTGTTGATCAGTGTCAAAGTCAAATCAAATCCACTGTCATATGGGAGGCTAGTCAAGAAATTTCAGGCCTGTTACTAATGGAATATTGCAGGAATTGGTGCTGGGTCCTTTGTCATCTATATCAATGATCTGGATAATAATGTGGTTAACTTGTGAAACCCCGTTTTACCAGGCCTCTCTAGAAACACAGCTGGTAGCAAGTAAGCTGATGGTTGAGATAACCACCTTTTTTGAACTCCGTTATGTCTAAGAGTCAGTTATGATTTGGTACCCACCAGACTCCGAGAGATGGGATGTTTCGTCGACCCACACCCCAATCTGAATTCTGTGTAAATACTGCCAATATGCAAGAAATAACATCATACTATTATAATTATAGGTCAAATATGCACAAAGTTGGAGCTCAAATCCTCCAAAAACTGGAGGTGTTCATGTACTCCTATTCACCGATAGAACTTTCCATCTTGGACTCTATTGAATTGGATCCTACTACTGGTTCTCCCAATTGCCTTCTGTCTCATCTCCTGCTGAGAAAAAGGACCTCGACTCCTTTAGTGTTCATAACAAAATTTTTCCCCCCAGCTTTCTCTGGAATCTTCTTTCAATTCTCCATCCTGATTGGCTGACATGACATTCTTAGGCTGAACATCATAACCCCTTATCTTTAATGGTAATCAAAACATTACCAGCAGAACACATTACTTCTGCTGAAAATTATTAAATGAAGTACCCTACAGCATTAGCAGTAAAAGCTTAACCAGGGCGTTACACTTGTTCAGCATATTGTGGATAATACCAGAATAGGGGATGTTGTGAACAATGAGGAAGGCTATCATGGCTTGCGGAGAGATCTGCATCAGCTGGAAAAATGGGCTGAAAAATGCCAGGTGGAACTCAAAGCAAACAAGTGCAAGGCTTTGCACTTTGGTAGGACCAACCAGAGTAGGTCTTGCACAGTGAACGGTAGGGCACTCTGGAATGTGGTAGAACAATGGGATCTGGGAATACAGGTGCTTATTGAAGCTTATTATAATATGCTTATTGAAAGTGGCATCAAAGGAAGATAGAGTCGTTAAGAAAGCTTTTGGCACATGGCCTTCATAAATTAAATTACAGGAGCTGGGATGTTATGTTGAAGTATAAAATGTTGGTGAGGCCTAATTTGAAGTATGTGTCCCATTTTGATCATCTACCTCCAGGAAAGATGTAAACAAGGTTGAACAAATACTGAGAAAATTCACAAGGATGTTGCTGGTGTTACATAACCCCGTAACTGGGTGTCAGACCAGCAAAGATAGAAGTATCCATTGGAGTCTGGTGGTACCAAAACTAAAGGTGTTTATTTGTAAACTACACAATAGAGTATCAAAAATGCAAATATACATATAAAACAAGTTAGCAGTAATAAACCTAAAAGTGTAGGAATAATAATAAGCAATAATACACAAGTTCTATCAATGTCTAGGGATAACTGTATTGTCATAGAAAAGTATAAAGTTCAGTTCAGTTCATACATGCTGAGGTAGTTATGGTTGTTGTGTAATCGTTGGAGAGAGAGAGAGTGAGCGAGATATAACAGCTGCAATAGGCAAACCTTCTGTTGCTTTCTGATTCCGTCAGGTCATAGTGGCCATTCAGTTATGACCCCTCTTCAGCTAGACCGTTTTTCTGTGGTGGACTCGTCACTCTGGCATGACTGGACACACACACAAGTCCCCACCGGCCCTGCTGTCACACCGTGAGCTTTATTGACTGATCTCCTGATTCGGACTCTAAAACCCCCAACTTTCTGTGGGTTCACAACACTCAGTCAATGTCTACTGATGTGTCTGAAAGGTGTCTCTCCAGACCTGTCTTTTATGACTGTGTCCATCAAATCAGGCCGCTCCTGCTGTCTCCTGAGGAATGTTAACGAGCAAAGTAAAGTCCTTGTAGTGAAAGGTAAATAATCCAGGAAGAGTCAAAATACAATAGATCAACAGTCTCTCTCTCAGTAGCAGCATAGCAACAGCAATAGTTCATTGTTCTTGGGTGGGGGGGGGGGGGGAGAAGGTTAACTGCACCCCATTTTCCATCAGGTCTGTTCATCATTCTTAACACTGGGTCTGGAGGAACTGAGCTATAAGGACAGATTGAATAGGTTAAGACTGTATTCTGTAGAATGTCAAAGATTGAGAGGAGCTTTGATTGAGGTATACAAATTTGAGGAGTATAGATAGGGTAAATGCAAGTAGGCTTTTTCCACTGAAGTTGGGTGGGACTACAACCAGAGATTATGGGTTAAGGATGGAGTGTGAGAAGTTTTAGGTGAACATGAGTGGAAACTTCTTCAGTCAGAGAGTTATGAGAGTGTAGAATGAGCTGCTAGCACAAGTGGTGCATGCGCACTCAAGGTTGTATATGTACATGGATTGTAGGGTATGGAGGGCTATGGTCCTGGTGGAGGTCAGTGGGTGTGGCAGTCTAAATGGTTTCAGCATGGACTAGATAGGAGGCTGAAGGTCTATGACTCTGTGACCATGGAACCAAACTAATGCAGGGTATTTGTTACTACAGATGCTGCATATGTTGCTGAGTGTTTCCGGCATTTTGCTTTTGTTCTGTATTTCCTGAACTTGTCTTTATTTGATTTTGATTAAGAAGTGAAAAGACAATTTAGATGTGGTGTTGTGCAGTGAGGACGAGTTGATTAATAATCATGTGATAGAATTTTGCTCAGTTACAGAGACATATCCTAAGCTCACTGACAAACAGCTATCTGGACTCTAACACTTTCAACCTTGTCACTGGTAAAAATGCCATCCCCTTCTCCCAGTTCCTCCACCTCTGCCAGATCTGCTCTCAGGTTGAGGCTTTTCTATCCAAAACTGACATGTATTTCTTTGAAGAAAGGGGCTTCCCATCCTTCACCATCAACACTGCCCTCACCTGCATCTCTTCCATTTTGCACACATTTGCCTTTATCCCATCCTTCCGCGCTGCCACACTAAGGATAGTGTTTCTCTTGTGCTCACCTACCATCCCACCAGCCTCTGCGTCCAGTACATAACTCCACCATCTCCGATGGGATTCCACCACCAAGCATATATTTCCCTCCACCCCACTTTCTGCAGGGATCGCTCTCTGTGTGACTTCCTTGTCTACTCATCCCTCCCCACTGATCTCTCTCCTGGTACTTATCCTCGCAAGCAGAACAAGTTCCACTCCTGTCTCTACACCACCTCTGTCACCACCATTTAGGGCCTCAAACAGTCCTTCCAGGTATGGTGACATTTTACCTGCGAGTCTGTTGGGGTCACTTCTGTATTCAGTGCTCATGGTCTGGCCTCCTGTATATTGGTGAGACCTGACATAGATTGTGAGACCACTTCACAGAGCACCGCCTGACACAAAAAGTGGGATCTCCTGGCAGCCATTTCAATTATACTTCCCATTCCCTTTCCGATATGTCAGTCCATGGCTTCCTTTACTGCCAGGATGGACTGTACTCAGGTTGGAAGAGCAAAATCTTATATTCCTCCTGGATAGCCTCCAACCTGATGGCATGAACATTGATTTTTCAAACTTCCGATAGTGCCTTCCTTCCCCCATTCTACTTCAGCATTCCCCATTCCTGATTCCCTCTGTCACCTTATCTCCTTACCTGCCCATCATCTCCCACTGGTGTTCCTCCCCCTTTCTTCCATGGTCTTCTGTCCTCTCCTATAAGATTCCCCCTTCTCCAGTCCTTTATTTCATTCACCAATCAACATCCCATCTCTTTACTTCACCCCCTTTCCCTCTCCCGGTTTCACCTATCACCTACCACTGTGTATTTATTCCTCTCTTTCAGCATTTTATGTGTGTTGCTTTGGATTTCTAACATCTGCAGATTTTCTTATTTTTGTCATACTGGGTGGAAACAGGCTATTTGGCTCACGTCTCACACTGACTGTTAGGCCTGTAGCCTTCAATTGTAAGTTAGTACTCTAATCAAAGCCATGTCCGGAGAACATAGTATATAACTTCTCCAAAGCGATCCCATTTTTCCTGAAGTGCAATGATCATAAACGCTCCAAGTGTTGCCTAACAAAGTTGCAACATGCTTTCCTGCTTTTATACTTGGTATCCTAACAAGAATACTAGACGTAAATGTGAGAAATTTTGCAGATACGAAGCAACACACAAAATGCTAGAGGAACTCAGCAGGTTAGGCAGCATCTATGGAAATAAACAGTTGACATTTCGGACTGAAGCCCTTCTTCAGAACTGGAAAGGAAGAGGGAATACGCCGGAATAAGAAGGTGGGAGGGAGAGGAAGGAAAGGGTTTAGTTAGAAGGTGATAGATGAAGCCAGGTGGGTAGGAAAGGTAAAGGAAGGGAGGAAGGAAACTGATAGGAGAGGAGAGTGGATCATAGGAGAAAGAGAAGCAGGTGGAACCCAGCAGGAGGTGATAGGCAGGTAAAAGCTAAGAGGCCAGAGTGAGCAATAGAAGAAGAGGGGAGGAATTTTGATTTAATGGAAGGAGAAATCGATATTCATGCCATCAGTTTGGTGGCTACCCAGGCAGAATATGAAATGTTGCTCCTCCACCCTGAGGGTAGCCTCATTATAGCACAAGAGGAGACCATGAACTGACATTTTGGAACAGGAATGGGAATCGGAAACTATATGTTTGTTCATCAGGACGTTCAGCTTTTGGCAAATGGAGTAGAGGTGCTCAACGAAGCAGTCCCCCAATTTACAACAGATCTCACCAGTGTAGCGAAGGTCGTGTCATGAGCCCCTGACATAATAGATGACCCCATCAAATTCGCAGGTGAAGTGTTGCCTCACCTGCAAGGACTGTTTGCAGCCCTGAATGGAGATGAGTGGGCAGGTGTAGCTCTTTGGCCTCTTTCAGGGTTAAGTCCTGGGAGGGATGAATGGACAAGGGAATCGGAGGGAGCAATCCCTGGGAAAAGCAGAGAGAGAGAGAGGATGTAAAAATATGATGGGTTGTAGGATCCCTTTGGAGTTGGTGGAATTTGTGGAAAATGATGTGGACGTGGAGGCTCATTGGGTGGTATGTAAGGCTAAGAGGAATTCTATCAGTGTTGAGGTGGCAGGAACTTGGGGTAAGCGTGGATGCTCGGGAAATGGTGGAGATGAGGATGAAGGCAGCGTCAATGGTGGTGGACTGGAAACTCCGTTCTTTAGTCCAGAAGATACCCGAAGTCTGGACTGACACCTTGCCCTATTGTCCTGTTTATTATTTATTGTAATGCCTGTACTGTTTTGTGCACTTTATGCAGTCCTGTGTAGGTCTGTAGTCTAGTGTAGCTTTCTCTGTTGTTTTTTTTATGTAGTTCAGTCTAGTTTTTGTACTGTGTCATGTAACACCATGGTCCTGAAAAACGTCGTCTCATTTTTACTATGTACTGTACCAGCAGTTATGGTCAAAATGACAATAAAAGTGGCTTGACTTGACTTGAATAAGGCCTAGGAGCAGAGTTAGGTCATTTGGCCCATCAAGTCTGATTTACCTTTCAATCATGGCTGATCCTTTTATTTTCCCCCTTTTCAGCCCCACTCTCCAGACTTCTCCCTGTAACCTTTGATGCCAATCAAAAACCTATCAATCTCCACCTTAAATACACCCAATGACCTGGCCTCCACAGCTGCTTCTGGTAACAAACTACACAAATTCACCACCCTTTGTCTAAATAAATTTCTCTGCATTTCTGTTTTAAATGGACACTTCTCTATCCTGAGCCTATGCCCACTTGTCCTGGACTTACCCACCATGGGAAGCATCCTTTCCACATCTACTCTGCCTAGGCCTTTCAACATTCAAAATGTTTCAATGAGATTCCCCAAATTCTAGCAAGTACAGTACCCTTTCATCCCCGAAATCATCTTTGTGAACCTCCTCTGAACCTTCTCCAATTGTCCGATGCCAGGACATCTATACTTAGATAAGAGTCCAAAACTGTGCACAATATTCAAGATGAGGCCTCACCAGTGCTTTATAAAGCCTCAGCATCACATTCCTGCTCTTATATTCTAGACCTCTTGAAATGAATGCTAACTTTGCATTAGCCTTCTTCACCACAGACTCAACTTGCAAGTGAACCTTCAGGGTGTTCTGCACAAGGATTCCCGAGTCCCTTTACATTTTGGATTTTTGGACATTTTTCCCTGCACATTTATTTCTTCCATCAAAGTGTATAACCATGCATTTTCCAACATTGTATTTCATTTGCCACTTGCTTGCTTATTCTCCTAATCTATCTTAAGTCTTTCTGCAGCCTTCCTGTTTTCTCAACACTATCTGCCCCTCCACCAATCTTCATTTCATCTGCCGACTTGGCGCAAAGCCATCTAAATCATTGATATACAGCATAAAAAGAAGTGGTCCCAACACTGACCCCTGAAGAGCACCACTAAGTCACTAGCCAACCTGAAAAGGATCCATTTATTTCCACTTGCTGCTTCTTATCAATCAACCAATGCCCTAACCATGCTAGTAACTTTGCTGTAATACCATGGGTTGTTAATTTGATAAGTAGCCTCATAAGTGGTACCTTGTCAAAGGCCTTCTGAAAAACCAAATATACAACATCCACAACATCCCCTTTATCTATCCTACTTGTAATCCCCTCAAATAATTCCAACAAGTTCGTCAAGCAAGATTTTCCCATGAGGAAACCATGCTGATTATATCCTATTTTGTCCTGTCACAGAGTACTCTATAACCTCATCCTTAACAATTGACTCCAACCACATCCAATTGAATTGACCTTATTTCATACATGAGGAGTAAAAATCTTTGTTACGTCTCTGTCTTGTGCAATGTGCAAATTAGACCATAACACCATAAGATATAGGAGCAGAAGTAGGCCATTTGGCCCATCGAGTCTGCTGCACCATTCAGTCATGGGTTGATCCAATTCTTCCAGTCGTCCCCACTCCACTACCTTCTCCCCATACCCTTTGATGCCCTGGCTAATCATGAACCTATTCATCGCTGCCTTAAATGCACCCAATGACTTGGCCTCCACAGCCACTCGTGGCAACAAATTCCACAGATTTACCACCCTCTGACTAAAGTAATTTCTCTGCATCTGTGTTCTAAATGGACGTCCTTCAATCCTGAAGTCATGCCTTCTTGTCCTAGACTCCCCTACCATGGCAAATAACTTTGCCATATCTAATATGTTCAGGCCTTTAACATCCCCCCCATTCTCCTGAACTCCAGCGAATATAGCCCAAGAGCTGCCAGATGTTCCTCATACGGTAACCCTTTCATTCCTGGAATCATTCTCGTGAGAATTATATAGTAATTTATAATAAATAGAATGTACAGTAAGATATACAACAAATATACAATATTGTCCCAACCATTGAGGACAGGATAACTGGTCTATAATTTCCTTTCTGCTGTTTCCCTCCTTTTTTAAAGAGTAAAGTGACATTTACAGTTTTCCAGTCCTCTGACTCCATGTCAGAGACCAATGATTCTTGAAAGATCTCTACCACTATCCTTTCAGAACCCTAGGGTGCAGTTCATCTGGTCTAGGTGCCTTATGTGCCTTTAGGTCTTTTAGCCTTTTGAGCACCTTCTGAAATGGTAACTGCACTTACTTCTCTTCCCTCACACCCTTCAATAACTGGGGGACAGAGTGTAGGATCTCCCAGTAGCCACACATTTTAATTCTGCATCCCATTTCCATTCTGATATGTCTATCCATGGCCTCCTCTACTGTCAAGATGAAGCCACACTCAGGTTGGTGGAACAACACCTTATATACCAGCTGGATAGCCTCCAACCTGATGGCATGAACATTAACTTCTCTAACTTCCTTTAATGCCCCTCCTCCCCTTCTTACCCCATCCCTGATATATTTAGTTTTCTCCCCCTTTTTTCTCTCTCTCTGCCCATCACTCTGCCTGTTCTCCATCTCCCTCTGGTGCTCCCCCTTTCTTTCTCCCTAGGCCTCCCATCCCATGATCCTTTCCCTTCTCCAGCTCTATATCCTTTTTGCCAATCACCTTTCCAGCTCTCAGCTTCACCCCACCCCCTCCGGTCTTCTGCTATCAGTTTGCATTTCCCCCTCCTACTTTCAAATCTCTTACTATCTTTCCTTTCAGTTAGTCCTGACGAAGGGTCTCGGCCCGAAACTTCGACAGTGCTTCTCCCTATAGATGCTGCCTGGCCTGCTGTGCTCCACTACCATTTTGTGTGTGTTACTGTATGTGTACCCTTAATATACAAATGCCCACCAACTGTTTAATTAGTAACTTAATAATATGAAATTATAACAAAGTGACGTGAATTGAGGTCTCTGGGGGACCTTCTCTGCCTCTCTGGATAATGTTTGCCCTGCAACGTCTGATCTGGGCATTAGTCTTCACAGGTACATCAGGTGGATTCTCAGCACTGATGACAGGCTTATCTGTGGGCGAGGTTGATGTGGTCGCATCAGGAGTGTTTGCTTCTTTGTCCGGGGAGTCAGAACAAGATGTTGTTGTGTTTTCTACCTGAGCATTTAGGATTTGATCCACATGATGTGCTTCTATGTCATTGGAGTCCGGGCAAGGTGTTGATGAGTTTTTCACCTGAGCATCCAGGATTTGATCCACATGGCGTCTCCATACATTCTCTCCCACCTGTACTCTATACATAAGTGGCCCGTCTATGGTGGAAATTATACCCGGCTGCCACTTTTCAGTTCGGTAATCCCGTGCAAGAACTGACTGTCCCAGATTGAAGCTCCGTGTTGACTTAGCATTCAAGTGTTTTTATTGTCTGTTCTCTACATCACGCCGTACATTTGTCTTGAGAAGATCCATATGGGACCTCAGGTTCCTGTTCAGAAACATCACCGCTGGAGTCTGGTTAGTGGTTGCGTGTACTGCATTACAATAGGCGAGGAGGAAGTTGTCTATCTTGAGTTGTAGTGGTTGATTTTTGCTGTCCCTTGCCTTGAGGGCTTTCTTGAATGTCTGCACAAATCTTTCTGCCAAGCCATTTGTGGATGGATGATAAGGGACAGATGTGAAGTGCTTGATTCCATTGTTCTTCACAAAACTTTGGAATTCTTCAGAGACTAATTGTCATCCATTGTCTGTGCAGATTTGCTAAGTTATGCCATTCCTAGTGAACATGGTCCTCAGCACTGTAATGGTCTTTTCCGATGTGGTTGTCTTCATTTTGACGACCTGGCCATTTGGAATGTGCATCAACGCCAATTAAAAAGAGAGTCCATGAATGGTCCAGCAAAGTCAATGTGCACTCGATGCCATGGTGATGAGGGCCACTCCCACAGATGGAGAGGGGCTTGTGGTGTTGTGTTCTGGACCTTTTGACATCCAGAGCAGTTCTTGGTCACGTCCTCAATTTGTTTATTGATTCCTGGCCACCATACATAGGCTTTCATCTTCACAGTATCCAGGTGCCCCTCGTGTAGTTCCTCCAACACTCTGGTGCGTAACATGGGAGGAATCACAACTCGTGAGTCACACATTAGTTTTTTCTGACACACTGACAACTACTCCTTCCCCACTGAAAAGACTGGAAATTGTGTTACTCTGCGCTTGCCATCCCTTTACTGTGATGTTGTGTGAAAGGTCTCTGCTGGATCCATTTGTGTAGATACCTCAGAAGTGGTCTTGCCTGGACGTTACGACCCGCGGCCCGAACTTTCCCTTTTTGGATTCACAGCCTCACTCTCTTCTTCCAAGTGCCGTTTATCAATTAAAACACGGTGTTCCGATACAATGGAGGTTCATTAACCTCATCGCCAATTTGTTGTGTATGTGACCGGTTACACAACAAAACTATAATTAAAAACACTAGTGACTGGTGCTAAGTTAATGGGTTTTTTACTTACGGAACCTGAACTAAACACATATATACAGATCAATAGGTGCCTAATAGTGCATGCTCAATAATGTGTTACTACGACAGTAGGCTATATGGTACAGAAACTTACCCAGAGCCGAAACCACCTTTGAGCCAAAGACTGTCCCCTCCCACGCTCACCACTGGCCCACTACCAACAACAGCTGCTCTGTTTGTCCCTTCTCTATTTTTATTTATTCCACTCTTTGAAGAAGGAAAGCTGCATTCTGGGGACAGAAGCGGTGGAGACAAAGGAACTGAGAAAAGGGAATAACATTTTTACAGGAGACAGGGTGAGAAGAGGAATAATCAGTAGATTTATAAAAGATGCTAGATGAGAGTTTGTCTCCAGAGGTGGTAAGGCTGGGATTGGTGCAGAAAGAGTGGTTGGCTGTGTGTTTGTAGGGGTTAAAGTTTGAGGAGAAAAGGAGTGCTGAATTTGAGCCGGCTGATGGTTCGTCAGCATTTGAGATGAAAAGATCCAGAGAATGCAGAGAACCAAAGTGGGGTGTCCAAGAAGCGGAAGAGGGTTGGAGACAGGAGAAAAGGTCATCAGTGTGGAATTTTTGCCGAAGAAGTGGGCTTAAAAAATGGAGAGGATGGAACAAGAGCTTGGTTTGTTGTAGGTACAGAACTTACTGTGGGGTACTTAGGCAAGAGGCTTGCTGAGGACAGAATGTTTTGCTTTGAGAGGGAAGGTTGGAGGAAATGGTGAAGACATGGCAGAGTTTAGAGCTGGGATCAGGAGGGAATAGAGTTGGTGGTCCCAGAGGAAAGGGGATGGTTGGGGTTTTCATAAGGTGAGGTGAGAGTAAGATGGAGGCTCTGAAGTATGATCATCTTCTGTGCCATCTTGTATCCTTTTGTTGCCACTTTCAATAAGCTGTCATGTTGCACCTCAAAATCTCTGTAAATCAATGCTCCTAAAGTTGCTGCCATTCAGCTATATCCTTTCTCCTACACTGGACCATCCATTTGTCCAATTAAACATTGTCTAGACATAATTCCCTCCTCCTGATTGGCTACATTCCAAAAACCAGGTCCAGTAATGGTCCCAACTTGTTTATCTACCCACAGTTTGAGTCAAATGAACAAGTATAATGTTTTTGTGTTAGTTTATTTAATTGGGTTCTCTTTATCTAGTTTTAAGACTTACGTGAAGATGTGATCACATTTTAGGATATATTAATGCAGAAATGGAGAAAATTCTACAGAGTTCACAAACTTCGTAGCACCACTGTAGATGAACTTGTAGCACAGTTACAGATTGGCATGTATCACATTGTGGGCATCACTGAATTGTGGCTGAAAGACGATTATAGCTGGGAACTTAATGTCCAAAGATACACATTGTATAGATAGGACAACAGGTTAGCCAAAGGGGTGGGGTGGCTCTGTTGGTTAAAAAATGCATTCAAGTAATTAGAAATAGGTGGTTGGAAGATGTAGAATCGTTGTGAGTAGAGCTAAGAAACTGCAGAAGTAAAAAGATCCTGATGGACTTGAATACAGACCAACAAACAGTAATAAAATGTGGTCTACAAATTATAACGGGAGATAGAAAATCCACATCAAAAGGGCAGTGTTACGATAGTCATGATGGGGGATTTCAAAATACAAGTAGATTGGAAAAAACAGGTCCGTGCTGGAACCCAAGAGGGAAAATTTGTATATACCATAATATGATAGAATTCGCACTTCAGTTTGAGAAGAAGCTAATGTCAGATGTATAAGTATTATAGTGGAGTAAAGGGAATTACTGAGCCATGAAAGAGGAGGTGGCCAAAACTGTTTAGAGGGAACACTAGCAGGGTTGATGGCAGAGCAGCAATGGCTGGAATTTCTAGGAGCATTTTGGAAGTACAGGATAGGTACATCCTAAAGAAAAAGTTGTATTCTAAAGGCAGGATGATGCACTCATGGCTATGATAAAAGCCAACGAGAGGACGTATAATAGTGCAAAAATTAGTGGGAAGCTTGAGTCCTAGGAAGCTTTTAAAAACCAATACAAGGCAACTAAAAAGTCATTAAGAAGGAAAAGATGGAATATGAAGGTAAACCAGCCAATACTATTAAAGAGGATGCCAAAAGTTTCTTCAAATATATAAAGTGTAAAATAATTTCTCCTCTGATTTGTATTCGTCTTTATATATTTTTAAATCAATAAAAAGGATTAAAAATGAGAAAGTAGTGGATGAACTGAGTAAGTATTTTGCATTTGTCTTCACTGTGGAAGACATTGTAGGATGCCAGTAGTTTGAGAATGTCGGGGGGCAGAAGTGTGTGGAGTTGCCATTACTAGGGAGAATGTTGTTGGGAAACTGAAAGGTCTGAAGTTGGCTAAGTCAACTGGACCAGATGGTCTATTCCCCATGGTTCAGAAAGAGAAGTCTGAAGAGATCATGAAGGTATTCGTGATAAATTTTTCAAGTATCAGTGGATTCTAGCATGGCTTCAGAGAACTGGAAAATTGAAAATGTCCCTCCACTTCAAGGAGGGAGGGAGGCAGAAGAAAGGAAATTATAGGCCTGACTTCAGTGATTGGGAAGATGTTGAGTCGATGTGGTTTCCAGGTATTTGGAGGCAGATTATACAAAGGGTGATTGATAAGTTCATGGCCTAAGGTAGAGGGAGTCAATTTTAGAAAACCTAGCACATTTATTTTTCACCCTCCCCTAGTCCATGCCCTTGTAAACTTCCTTGGGTGATAAGCCCTTGAGACCGAGGTAGCGGAATGACTGCATGAAGGCCGATGTCCATTTTCTTAGACAGTGTTTACTTGCAGTTTTCAATTATCTGAAACAGAAATACCACAAAAGTTATTAACTTCAAACTTTCTGCATAATCACTCAAAGAGTTGAACTGCACGTGCATGTAGCAAGAGCTGTATAACTCAACTCCTTCTACCTTAGGCCACGAACTTATCAATCACCCCCAGTGGTCCAAGACGCCGACTTCTACAAAGAAGGGATCCATATGCTCCACGACCACTGGACTAATTGTGTAAATGTAGGAGGGGACTATGTTGAAAAATGAATGTGCTAGGTTTTCTAAAACTGACTCCTCCTACCATAGGCCACAAACTTATCAGTCACCCCTCGTATAGTGTCATTGGAGAGAGTCCAGAAGAAGTTCACAAGGATGATTCTGGGAATGAAGGGGTTAACATATGAGGAGAGTTTGACAGCTTTGGTCCTGTAATCACTGCAATTTAGAAGAACATGGTGGTGGGGGGGGGGGGGGGGGAATCTCTTGAAATGTTGAAAGGACTTGTTTACCAGAATCACCCCTTGTAATACTGATCAGCAAGGCACAGAGAATCTGTACTTACCGACAAGTAACTTCTATTTTCTCAACTAAAAAGCATTTGGGTTCACAAATTAACTACCTGTGTTCACCCTACTAGAATCCCTGACCTTCTATGAGCAGTCAATGAAGAGAAAATATATTACCCAGGAAAGGAGTGTACGCTGGCATTCCTCGTGGTCCCAATCTCCACGTGTCCATGGGGTCCACCTTATCCGCAATGGTTGGTCTCTAGTTGCTGGAGAGTCACACATAAGAGCCCGGGGGAATTAAGGGTTGTGGGGAAATGGGTGGTAGGTGTAGGTGAGTCCATGGCCAGATCAGCCATGATCTTATTGAACGGCTGAGCAGGCTCGATGGGCCAAATGGCTTACTCCTGCTCCTATTTCTTGGATGTGGCCTCTATTGGTCATGGTCGACCATGGGTAGTGCCTCTGGTAGTCACTGGTTTGTCAAGCAGAGTCGACTGTGGCTATTGAGGCTGATCCTAGAACAGCAGGCTCTGCCACAGTTGCTGCATGTGTAGGGCGTCATGGAATTGTCAGCTGTCCGCTGTGCTCTCTGTTTAGCTCTCCGCTCCTCAAACTGATTCAGGATCACTCTTTCACCTTGTCCTAGGTGTTGCTGAAGGGTACCTTGCCATTTGTTGCGGTCATCTGCTGTATCCTCCCAGCACTCTGTGTTGATTTTTAAGGCTTTCATATCGCGCTTACAGAGATCCTTGAAGCGAAGCTGGGGTCTACCAGTGTTCTTGCCTATTGCTAGTTCTCTGTAGAGTATGTCCTTTGGCAGTCTACCATCCTTCATACGACAGACGTGGACGAGCCAGTGCAATATGCGTTGTCTTAAAAGTGTGAACTTTATGGGAAGTCCAGCGTGGGGGAGGACCTCAGAGTTTGGAATTTTGTCTCTCCAGGTGATGCAGAGGATACGCCATAGGCTGCAAAAGTGAAAACTATTGAGTTTCCTCTCCTGCTTGGAGTAGATGGTCCAAGTCTTGCTACCATACAGAAGGGTGCTGATAACACATGCATTGTACACAGCAGTCTTGGTCTTTGTAGCGAGTTTCGGATTCTCCCAGACCGGCGAGGAGAGTTGAGCAAGGATCATTGCTGTTTTGCAGATACGCCTCTTGATTTCGGCATCGAGGGAGAGAATGTTGCTAACGGTCGACCCCAGGTATGTGAACTTGTGGACAACTTCTAGATTGTAATTGTCGATGGTAATGACTGGTATCTCCACTACGTTCTGAGCAAGGACATTTACTTTAGGCTGGTGGTAAGCCCGAAGTCCTTGCATGCCTTAAAGAAGCTGTCCACGAGTTTGTATTTGCTGTTTGGTTTGCGAGGTTATAGCAGCGTCATTGGCAAAGAGCATGTCACATATTAGGAACTTTCACACCTTTGTTCTTGCTTTCATGCGCTCAGAGTTGAACAGCTGCCCATCAGACCTGGTGTGCATGTGGGTGCCTTCTGTCAACATCCCAACCGCATGCTTCAATAGCAGAGAGAAGAAGATGCCGAATAATATTGGGGCCAACACGCATCCTTGTTTGACTCCATTACGAGTAGTGAAGGGTTCTGATGAGCTGCCATCATACTGAACAGTAGCCCTCTTGTCGTCTTGGAATAACTTGATGATACTTTGGAGTTTCGGGGAGAATCTGAAAGAGCCCATCCCTGCTGACAAGGTTGAAAGCCTTGGTCAAGTCGATGAAAGTGACATAGAGGGGTTTCTGTTGTTCCCTACACTTCTCCTGGAGTTGACGGAGTGAGAAAATCATGTCAACAGTTGACCTTCTTGCGCGAAAACTACATTGGGACTTGGGGTAGACCCGTTCTGCCAGAGTTTGTAGACATGCCAGAGTTACACGAGCAAAGACTTTGCTGACAATACTTAAGAGGGAGATACCCCTGTAGTTGTTGCAGTCACTCCTATCACCCTTGTTCTTGTACAAAGTGACAATTTTGGAGTCGCGTATATCCTGTGGTACGGCTCCTTCCTTCCAGCACTGATGGAGGACCTCGTGTAAAGGTTGAAGGAGTGAGCTCTTACAGTGTTTGATCAGGTCTGGAGGAATCCCATCATTGCCAGGAGCTTTCCCCGGGGCCAGACTGTCAGTTGCCTTGCTGAGGTCCTCAATGGTTGGTTTGGAGTTGAGTTCATCCATGACTGGTAGACAGTTGATGGCATCAGTGGCTGAGCTAACAACATTTTCCCTCAAGTAGCGCTCAGGGTAGTGTTCTACCCAGCGTTCTATCTGCATGCTTTTATCGGTGATTATTTCACCGCTGGATGACTTCAGGGGTGCTGTCTTGCTCTGCGAAGGGCCAAGGGCCTTCTTGATACCATCATACATCAATCTGATGTTGCCTGTCACAGCTGCTGTCTGAATGTTCTCACTGAGCTGGAGCCAGTACTCATTTGTGCACTTCCTTGCAGTCTGTTGCACTTTGCTTCTAGCAGCTCAAGGTGCCTGGAGTGTTTGGTCGGATGGTGAGCGCTCGTATTCTGTGAGAGCTGCACGCTTGGCTTAGATGACAGGAGTCATGATGTTGGAGTTTGCCTCAAACCAGTCACTGCTCTTTATGGTCTTTCTTCCAAAGATAGAGAGTGCTGATTCGTGGATGGTGTTGCAAAGGTATGACCATTGTTCTGTTGCAGTATCTCCTTGTGAGGAGGTAGTCATAGGACCCTGTACTGACTTGGTAAACTGGTCAACCTTTTCTGACTTTCATCTCTGTTGTGTTGATGCGAGGTTTTCCAGTATGTTTGGAATGGTAGATTTTCTTCGGACGTAGTTTAATCTTGCACATACTAAAGCATGCTCCATATCACAGTCTGCACCGTGGTATGAGTGGGTAATTAGTACAGAGCTGATGAAAGAGCGCCTGGTGATGATCATGTCTAGTTGGTGCCAGTGTTTAGACCATGGATGTGTAGGAGTTAGTTACACACAGGCCGTGATAGGAGCAGAACTCCAGGAGACGTTCATTGTCATTTATTTTGCCAATTCCAAAGTGGCTGAGACGGCCAGGAATCGTTATTGGCTCCCACTCTGGTGTTGAAGTCACCAAGGAGAACAAAGTGCTCATCACTGGGAATATTCCTGACAACAGCTTCTAATTTGTCATAGAACTTATATTTTGCCTCAGTGGTGGAGTTCAAGGTAGGGGCATATACACTGTTGAGAGATACTGGGCCATGACTGGAGTGTAGGTGGAGAGTCACAAGTCGTTCTGATTCATTTTCTGGTGGCTCCACCATTTGCATCAAGGAGTTCCTAACAGCAAAACCCACTCCCATGATCGCGGAGTTTGTGTTAGTTCTTTCCCTGCCAGAAGAATGTGTAGTCCCTTTCCTTCAGTGTACCTGAATCCACCAAACGTGTTTCTTGTAGGGTAGCTAAATCTACTTTGAGCCTTAGTAGCTCATTGTTAATGACCGCTGTTTTTTGTGCATCTTCAATATCCTTGAGGTTTTGGTCAAGTCCAGTCATCATTGTGCGGACATTCCGACATCCCAGCTTGAGGGGTGTTGTCTTACTCGATTTGTTTTCTTTCTTGTCTGGTGCAGTAATTACAGTCAGCTCTTCATGGAATAATCCATTATCCCCATGCACCCAATGAGAAAGACTTGGCTGTGGCAGTACAGCACCTTATTGACTGGGGGCTGCCCAGTGAAATGCGATGATCTCTCCCACCATCGGAAGCAACCCCTGGCGCCATGCTCTACGCCAATCAAGCATTATGACATAACCAGTAAGTGCTACTTTCTGTGTTTGTCTGACGCTATAAAGCGAAGCTGGAGTGGTCTCTCCGGGGCAAAGTTGATATGGAGATCCGTCTGTTGCCCATGTAGTGGGACCCCCTTTCTCCATTCTGATGACAGGTCCAAAGGAACGACGAAAGTCAATACACTTTGGGACCAGCAGCATCGCAGGAGTTGCCGTGCCAGTGCTGGGTACAGCAATCAGCCACCTTCGGGACTCCGACTCCGGATTTTTCCTCGGGGTTTACCCCCAAAGCCTTTCCCGTGATTGGGTATAGCCACATGGCAGTGGAGGTTAGAAATCAAAGTTTTCCTTCTCCTAGATGAGCTACCATTCATGGTTAACAAGCCCCATCTGCCCGTAGCAACTGGTTTTAAGGCGCCAGTGGCCTACCTTTGCCCCTTGTCCTGTCATTGAGAACAGCTCTGCCAGGCATAAAAACTATGTTCATGATAATACAGGAAAGATACTTATACAGATAGAGCATTGGCTGATTGGCAGGAAGCAAAGAATGGGAATAAAGGGAGCCTTTTCTGGCTAGTTGCTAGTGACTAGTAGTATTCCACAGTGGTCTGTGTTGGAACCACTTCTTTTTACATTATTGTCAATGATTTGGATGAAGGAATTGATAGGTTTGTGGCCAAGTTTGCTAATGATGCCAAGATAGGTGGAGCAGGAGCATGTGGTGCTGGAGTAGGCTGTTGATCACACCAACCAACCCTTGCCACAATATTTTTAGAAATCACATAAAATACAACACAGGAACAGAGCCTCCATCCCACAATCTATTTAATCTCAAAATCCTGTACATGATCTGTATCCCACTTCTCCCTGTCAGTTCATGTGTCAGTGTATATGTTAAATACTGCTATCGTACTTGCTTCCAACCCCTGCCTTGGCACCCACCAACCACTATTTGTGTTTAAAAAAAAATAAAACTTGCCTTGTAAGTCTCCTTTAATTTTTCTCCCCTTTCATCTCAAATGTATCCCCATTGGTATTTGACTTTTCCACCCAGGGAAAAGCACACTGTTGTCTGCACCTGTCAATTTTGTAAATGTGTATCAGTGTGACTCTCGGCCTTCCACATTTCAGTGAAGACAATCCAAGTTTGTCTAACCTCTCCTTGTAGATGGTACTCTTCAATCTAGGCAGCATTCTGGTGCACCTATTCTGTATACTTTCAAACACCCTTCCTATGATACAGTGACCAGTATTATACACACTAACCCAAATTTGGCTTAAATAAAGTTTTATATAGCTACAACATTACCTAAAAAAATTTTATACTCAATCCATCTGATAAAGGCAAGCATGCTGCACGCTTTCTTCTCCACGCTCTATTTCAGTGGCCACTTTCAGCAACCTGTGGACTTGTACCTCAAGATCCCTGTGTATATCAGTGCTCCTAAAGCACTGCCATTTTGTTTAGTAATTTTTTCTTGTATTTGATCTCTTAAAATGCATCACCTCACACATGTCTGGATTAAACGCAATCTGCTACTTCTCTGGCCAAATTTCCAACTGATCTATATCCTGCTGTAGTCTTTGATAACTTTCTTCAGTGCTCACAGCTCCAGCAATTTTTGTGTCAACTGCAAACTTACTAATCAGACCACCTATATTTGCATACAAATACATGATAAAGAACAGAGGTAATTGTTGTGTTCTGTTCACAATGCTCCCAGCCCTGATCGTTGTGGAACCCCACTGCTTACAGACCTCCAGTCAGAAAAACACATGCCCTTCATTACCCTTGGTCTTCCATGACGTAGCCATTTTGTATCTAACTTGCCAGCCCACGTGACTTAACTTTGTAAGAACAGCCTACCATGTGGGATTTTGTCAGAAGTTTTACTAAAGTGTGTAAGTACCTTCCACTGCCCTACCATTATCAGTCATCTTCATCACCTTCTCAAAAAAACTGAACCAAGTCTGTAAGCCTCCCCACTGAGAACAAAGGCCAGCTATCCCCAGTAAGTCCATATTTTTTAAATAGTCACAAAGGTACCCTCTAAATCTTTTAATCCTTCCTCTAAATCTCTATCATGTCCATTTCTTTCAGCTCCTCAGGCATGTCTTCCCTACTAGTTCTGGGCAATCAATGGTTTTGAGATCGTCTGAAGCATTAACTTGATCAATTTATTTTCTTGTTTTATCACAGGTGCTATTGTGATGGAAAAGCCCAATGTACGATGGAATGATGTGGCAGGATTGGAAGTGGCAAAGGAGGCATTGAAGGAAGCGGTGATATTACCCATCAAGTTCCCTCACCTATTCACTGGTATGCTTTTGTAGCTAATGGTGATTCTTATCAAACATTTTTGGCAGCTCTGCTTTTATCCCATGTTCTAAAACTTTCTTGTCTTCATCCTGGGCTACAATGATGGAAAGGACGAACAAAAGTCAATAGAGATGCAGAAAAAAATCTCTCATTACTGAAAACAGTTAGAAAGGAGTAATGAGCAGAGCAAAACTACTGGGCTGCTGTCAAGTCTGGAAGGTGGTATATTTCTCAGTTGGAAAAACAAATAATTTTTTATTCAGCTGATGTTGAGTTATGTTGGAAGAATGTAAGAGCCCAGTGACTTATAGAATTGAAGCAATAGACTGAACAGAGCTTTCCTGGATAGTAATCACATAACATGGATTTTAATAGATCAGGAATGGGCTCTTTCCACCCATATCATCATGTTAGCTGTGATGTCGATCAATGCTAATCCTATTTGCTCACATTAGGCCATATCCCTCAATTCCTTACCTGTTCATTGTAATTGTATTGCTTCCACCACCTTCTCTGGCAGCTCATTCAACATAACTACCAGCCTCTAGATGGAAAAACCTTCCCCTTTGATCTAAATAACATAGGAAGGAAAAACAGAGGTCCTGAGAAGAGAATTTAGAGAGCTAGGCAGAAAGCTGAGAAGTAGGACCTCCAGGGTAGTAATTTCTGGATTGCCACCTGTGCCTGGCACCATGAGGATAGAAATAGTATGATTTGGCAGATTCATATGTGACTGAGAAGCTGGTGTGGGAGGTAGAGCTCAGGTTCTTGATCATTGGGATTCTTCTGGGGGAGGCATGACCTGCTCAAAAATGATGGTTTGCACCTGAACCTGAGGGGAACCAATATTCTCATGGACAGATTTGTTAGAGCTGTTGGGGAGGGTTTAAGCTAATTTGGCAGAAGGATGGGAACTGGAATGAAAGGACTCGGGGTAGGACGGATGGTAAAATAGCAAAGCTGTCGTGCAGCCAGACTGTCAGAGAGGGCAGGCAGATGCTAGGACAAAAGTGCAGCCAGCAAGGTGAGTTTCAGTGCCTTGAGGATGCAAAATCAAAAAGGTAGCAAATACAGTATTCAAAGCGTTATATCTCAATGTACAGAGTATAGGAAATAAGGTAGATGACCTTGTTGCACTTTTACAGATTGTCAGATATGATGTTGCGGCCATCACTGAATCATGGCTGAAGGATGGTTGGGAGCTGAATATCCAAGGTTACACACTGTATCTGAGGGATAGGAAGGTAGTCAGATGGGGTGGCATGGTTCCGTCAGTAAAGAATGGCATCAGATCAGTAGAAAAGTGTGAAATAGGATTGGAGGATGTTGAATCCTTGTGGGTTGAGTTAAACTGCAGGGGTAAAAGGAACCTGATGGCAGTGATATACAGGCCTCCAAACAGTAGCTAGGATTACAATGGGAAATGAAAAAGGTGTGTCAAAAGGGCAATGATATAGTTATGGGAGATTTTAACATGCAGGTAGATTGGGAGAATCAGGTAGGTAATGGATCTCAAGGGAGTGATTTTGTTAAATGCCTACAAGATGGCTTTTTAAAGCAGTTGTTGTTGAGCCTGCTAGGGGATCAGCTATACTGGATTGGGTGTTATGTAACAAACCGGAGGCAGTTAAGGAACTCATGATAAAGGAACCCTTAAGGCAGTGATCACAGTGTGATTGAGTTCAACATGAAATTTGACAGGGAGAAAGTAGAGTCTGACATAGCAGTAATTCAGTGGAGTAAAGGAAATTATAGTGGTATGAGAGAGGATTAGACCAAAGTAAATTTGATAACAGCAGAGCAGCAGTGTCTTGAGCTTTTGAGAAAAATGAGGAAGGTGCAGGACAGATGCATTCCAAAAGCAAAGAAATACTCAAATGGCAAAATAATACAACCGTGGCTGGCATGGGAAGTCAGAGCTAATATAAAAACAAAAGAAAGGGCATACAATAAAGCAAAAATTGGCGGGAAGCTAGAGCATTGGGGAGCTTTTAAAAATCTGCAGAAAGCAATTAGAATCATTCGGAGGAAAAAGATGAAATATGAAAGCTAGCCTGCAAACAATGTCAAGGTAGATAGAAAAGGCTTCTTCAAGTATATAATTTTTTTTTAAAAGAGATAGGACCACTAGAAAATGAGGCCAGAGAAATAATAATTGGGGACAATGGGATGGCAGGTGAACTAATTGAGTATTTTGCATCAGTCTTCACCGTGGCAGATGCTAGCAGTGTGCAAGTTGTTGAAGGGTGTGAGGGAAGAGAAGTGAGTGCAGTTACTATTACTAGGTGCTCAAAAAGTTAAAAGGCCTTTGACAAGGTGCCACTCAAGAGTTTGCTTACCAAGTTAGGAGTCCATGGTATTACAGGAAAGTTACTGGCATGGTTAGATCATTGGCTGACAGGCAGAGAGTGGGAATAAAAGCATCTTTTTCAGGTTAGCTGCCAGTGACTAGTAGTTTTCACAGGGGTCGGTATATGGACTGCTTTTTATGCTGTATGTCAATGATTTATATGATGGAATGGATGGCTTTGTTGCCAAGTTTGCAGATGATACGAAGATTGATGGACGGGCAGGTAGTTGAAGAAACAGGTAGGCTGGCAGAAGTGGCAAGTGAAATAAAATGTTGGAAAATGCAAGGTCATGAACTTTGTTAGTAGAAATGAAGGTGCAGGTTGTTTTCTGAACAGGGAGTAAATCCAAAAATCTGAGATGCAAAGGGACTTAGGAGTCCTTGTGCAGAACACCCTAAAGGTTAACTTGGAAGTTGAGTCAGTGGAGAGAAAGGCAAATGCAGTGTTAGCATTCATTTCAAGAGGTCTGGAATACAAGAGTGGGGATGTGATGCTGAGGCTTTATAAGGCACAGGTGAGGCCTCAACTTGAGTACTGTGAGCAGTTTTTTACTCCTCATCTAAGAAAAGATGTACTGGCTTTGGAGAGTGTTCAGAGGAGTTTCACGTGGATGGTTTTGGGAATGAAAAGGTTATCATATGAGAAGTTAGATGGCTCTGGGTCTGTACTGACTGGAATTTAGAGGGATGAGGGGAGATCTCAATGAAACCTTTTGAATGTTGAAAGCCGAGACAGAGTAGATATGGAAAGGATGTTTCCCAGGGTGGAAATCAGATTAAGACATGAAGGCACAGTCTCAGGATAGAGAGGTGTCCATTTAAAACAGAGATGCTGAGAAATTTAGCCAGAGAGTTGTGAAATTGTGGAATTTGTTACCACAGGCAGCTGTGGAGGCCAGGTTACTGGGTGTATTTAAGGCAGAGCTTGGTAGGTTCTTGATTGGATACGTATCACCAGTTGCAGGGAGAAGGCCAGGGAGTGGTGCTGAGAAAGGGGAAAAAGAGGATCAACCCATGATTGAATGGCTGAGCAGACTTACAATGCCAAATGGGCTATTTCGACTCCTATATCTCATGGTCTAAATACATGCCCTTTCACCTCAAACCTCTGCTTGCCAGTTCTAGTCTGCTGAGTTCCTGGAGGAAGATTCCATAATTCTGTGCCCTTCAAAACTTTGTACGTTTCTATTTCTGTGTTGTGAAACTTTATGGCAACAGAGGGTTCAGAAGCAGTACTGACAGGTAAAATCAAAGAAAGCCTTGAAAGTTTTTTCCCCAAAAACTTACGAAAGAGTCATAAAGTACAGAATCAGACCCTTAAACTCAGTTGTTCATAAAGTCAGAGTGCAGAATCAGAGCCTTCAGCTTACTTGTTCATGCCAACCAATGTGCGTGTCTAAGCCCACAATTTTCCTATCCATGTGCAGTAGTATCTGTATATGATCAAAACTGTTTGCCCTCTTTGAAGGTATCAGTAAAGCGCAAAATGTTGGGTTGTTTCTACAATACTGAATACACAAGGCATGGTTGGAGAGTTTGCAGATAACGCGAAAGTAAGAAGTATTGTGGACAGTAAAGGGGTTATCAAAAATTGCAGGGAGATCTTGATCAGCTGGGTAAGCATGCTGAGGAATGGCATCCGGATGAATGTGAGGTTTTGCATTTTGGAAAATCAAATCAAGTTAAGACTTGCACAGTGAACAGCAGGACCCTGGGGAGTGTGCAGAACGGAGGGACCTAGCAGTACAAGTAAGTAGTTCCCTGAAAGTGGAGTCACCCATGGGGTGGTGAAAAAAACTTAGAGTCATAGAAAATTGCAACACAGAAAGAGGACTTTCAGCCCATCTAGTTTGTGCCAAACCATTTAAACTGCCTACTCCCATAGCCCTCCAGGCCCCCACCATCCATGTACCTATTCAAACTTCTCCTAAACACTAAAATCAAGCTTGCACACACCACTTGCGCTGGCAACTAGTTCCACACTCTTATAACCCCCTGAGTGAAGAAGTTTCCCTCATGTTCCCATGAAGGTTTTCACCTTTCACCGTTAACCGATGACTTCTAGTTTTAGTTCCACCCAATTTCAGTGGATATACCCTGCTTGTCCTATCTGTAACTCTCATAATTTTGTATATCACTAGCAAATCTCCCCTCAATTTTCTACGTTCCAAGCAATGAAGTCCTACCCTATTCAATATTTCTTTATAAATCAGATCCTCCAGTTGCGGCAACATCCTTGTAAATTTTCTCTGTACTCTTTCAACCTTATTTATGTCTTTCCTGTAGGTAGATGACCAAAACTGCAAACAGTACTCCAAATTAGGCCTCACCAACATCTCTTCAACATAACATCCTAACTCCTGTGCTGAGTATTTTGATTTATGAAGGCCCATCTGCCAAAATCTTTCTTTACAACCCAATCTACCTGTATTCTCAGATCCCTTTGTTCTATAGCGCTCTTCAGTATCCTACTGCTCACTGTATAATTCCTACCCTGGTTGGTCCTACTGAAGTGCAACACCTCACACTTGTCTGCATTAAATTCCATCTGTCATTTTTCCAGCTGGTCTGGATGCCACTGCAAGTTCTGATACTCTTCCTTGCTGTCCATTAGAATCCCAATCTTGGTGTCACCTGCAAATTCGATTAACCACATTATCGCAGCACACTATGCATGAAGCCATGCTGACTATCCATAATCAGTCCATGTCTAACCAAATACTCATATGCCAGATGGCTTAGAATGCTTTCCAGTAACTTTCCCACTGTTGATGCCAGGCTCACTGGGCTATCATTTTTTCAGTACTTTGGATCTGACTTCACTAGGGAAGACACAAACAATCTCCCAGACATAATAGTGGCCAGATGACCTAGGGTAATGGAGGAACTGAAGGAAATACACATGAGGCAGAAAATGGTGTTGAGTAGACTGATGGGACCGAAGGCTGTAAAATCCCCAGGGCCTGATGGTCTGCATCCCAGGGTACTTAAGGAGATGGCTGTAGAAATCGTGGACACATTGATAATCATTTTCCGATGTTCTATAGATTCAGGATCAGTTACTGTGGATTGGAGGGTTGCTAATGTTATCCCACTTTTTAAGAAAGGAGGGAGAGAAAAAACGGAATTATAGACTGGTGAGCCTGACATCAGTGGTGGGGAAGGTGCTGGAGTCAATTATAAAAGATGAAATAGCGGCAGATTTGGATAGCAGTAACAGGATCGGTCCGAGTCAGCATGGATTTACGAAGGGGAAATCATGCTTGACTAATGTTCTGGAATTTTTTGAGGATATAACTATGAAAATGGACAAGGGAGGGCCAGTGGATGTAGTGTACCTGGACTTTCAGAAAGCCTTTGATAAAGTCCCACATAGGAGATTAGTGTGCTAGATTAGAGCACATGGTATTGGGGGTAGGGTACTGACATGGATAGAAAATTGGTTGGCAGACAGGAAACAAAGAGTAGGGATTAATGGGTCCCTCTCAGAATGGCAGGCAGTGACTAGTGGGGTATCGCAAGGCTTGGTGCTGGGACCGCAGCTATTTACAATATACATTAATGATTTAGATGAAGGGATTAAAAGTAACATTAGCAAATTTTCAAATGACACGAAACTGGGTGGCAGTGTGAAATACGAGGAGGATGTTAGGAGAATGCAGGGTGACTTGGACAGGTTGGGTGAGTGGGCAGATGCAGTTTAATGTGGATAAATGTGAGGTAATCCACTTTGGTGGCAAGAACAGGAAGGCAGATTACTACCTGAATGGTGTCAGGTTAGGAAAAGGGGAAGTACAACAAGATCTGGGTGTCCTTGTTCATCAGTCACTGAAAGTAAGCATGCAGGTACAGGTTTCTGGTTCATTCTTAGAGCCTTTCTTAAACAGTGGAACAACAGTAGCTATCCTCCAATCCTCTGGTACCTTGCCAGTTGCTCAGAATGATTTAAATATCTCTGCTCTACCTCACTTCTATAGATTGTGTGTGTCCATCTCTTGAGTAAGTACAGATGGAATAATCCATTTATGACCTCCCCCATCTCTTTTGGGTTCATGAATTACCATTCTGATCTTCTAGGGGATTGATCTTATAACCATATAACCATATAACAATCACAGCACGGAAACAGGCCATCTCGGACCTCCTAGTCCGTGCCGAACTCTTAATCTCAGTCCCACCTACCCACACTCAGCCCATAACCCTCCACTCCTTTCCTGTCCATATACCTATCCAATTTCACCTTAAATGACACAACTGAACTGGCCTCTACTTCTTCTACAGGAAGCTCATTCCACACAGCTATCACTCTCTGAGTAAAGAAATACCCCCTCGTGTTTCCCTTAAACTTCTGCCCCCTAACTCTCAAATCATGTCCTCTCGTTTGAATCTCCCCTACTCTCAATGGAAACAGCCTATTCATGTCAACTCTATCTATCCCTCTCAAAATTTTAAATACCTCGATCAAATCCCCCCTCAACCTCCTATGCTCCAATGAATAGAGACCTAACTTGTTCAACCTTTCTCTGTAACTTAAGTGCTGAAACCCAGGTAACATCCTAGTAAATCGTCTCTGCACTCTCTCTAATTTATTGATATCTTTCCTATAATTCGGTGACCAGAACTGCACACAATATTCTAAATTTGGCCTTACCAATGCCTTGTACAATTTTAACATTACATCCCAACTTCTGTGCTCAATGCTTTGATTTATAAAGGCCAGCGTTCCAAAAGCTTTCTTCACCACCCTATCTACATGAGACTCCACCTTCAGGGAACTATGCACTGTTATTCCGAGATGTCTCTGTTCCTCTGCATTCCTCAGTGCCCTACCATTTACCCTGTATGTTCTATTTGGATTATTCCTGCCAAAATGTAGAACCTCACACTTCTCAGCATTAAACTCCATCTGCCAACGTTCAGCCCATTCTTCTAACCAGCATAAATCTCCCTGCAAGCTTTGAAAAACCACCTCATTATCCACAACACCTCCTACCTTAGTATCATCGGCATACTTACTAATCCAATTTACCACCCCATCATCCAGATCATTTATGTATATTACAAACAACATTGGGCCCAAAACAGATCCCTGAGGCACCCCGCTAGTCACTGGCCTCCATCCCGATAAACAATTATCCACCTCTGGCATCTCCCATCTAGCCACTGTTGAATCCATTTTATTACTCCAGCATTAATACCTAACGACTGAATCTTCTTGACAAAGATCCACATGGAAGGTTAGTTAAAGGCTTTGCTGAAGTCCATATAGACTACATCCACTGCCATACCCTGGTCAACATTCCTCGTAACTTCTTCAAAAAATTCAATAAGGTTTGTCAAACATGACCTTCCACGCACAAATCCATGCTGGCTACTCCTAATCAGATCCTGTCTATCCAGATAATTATTAGTACTATCTCTAAGAATACTTTCCATTAATTTACCCACCACTGATGTCAAACTGACAGGTCTATAATTGCTAGGCTTACTTCTAGAACCCTTTTTAAACAATGGAACCACATGAGCAATGCGCCAATCCTCCGGCATAATCCCTGTTTCTAATGACATCATAAAGATCTCCGTCAGAGCTCCTGCTATCTCTACACAAACTTCCCTCAAGGTCCTGGGGAATATCCTGTCAGGACCCGGAGATATATCCACTTTTAAATTTCTTAAAAGCGCCAGTACTTCCACCTCTTTAATTGTCATAGGTTCCATAACTTCCTTACTTGTTTCCCACACCTTACACAATTCAATATCCTTTTCCTTAGTGAATACCGAAGAGAAGAAATCGTTCAAAATCTCTCCCATCTCCCTCGGCTCCACACATAGCTGACCACTCTGATTCTCTAAGGGGCCAATTTTATCCCTCACTATCCTCTTGCTTTTAATATAACTGTAGAAACCTTTCGGATTTACTTTCACCTTATTTGCCAAACCAACCTCGTATCTTCTTTTAGCTTTTCTAATCTCTTTCTTAAGATTCCATTTACGTTCTTTATATTCCTCGAGCAATTCCTTTACTCCATGCTGCCTATATCTATTGTAGACATCCCTCTTTTTCCGAACCAAATTTCTAATATCCCTTGAAAACCATGGTGCTTTCAAACCTTTAACCTTTCCTTTCAACCTAACTGGAACATAAAGATTCTGTACCCTCATAATTTCACCCTTAAATGACCTCCATTTCTCTATTACATCCTTCCCATAAAACAACTTGACCCAATCCACTCTCTCTAAATCCCTTCGCATCTCCTCAAAGTTAGCCTTTCTCCAATCAAAAATCTCAACTCTAGGTCCTGTCCTGTCCTTCTCCATAATTATATTGAAGCTAATGTTATTGTGATCACTGGACCCAAAGTGTTCCCCAACACATACATCTGTCAGCTGACCTATCGCATTCCCTAACAGGAGATCCAACACTGCCCCATCTCTAGTCGGTACTTCTATGTATTGTTGCAAAAAGCTATCTTGCACACATTTCACAAACTCTAAACCATCCAGCCCTTTTACAGAATGAGCTTCCCAGTCTATGTGTGGAAAATTAAAATCTCCCACAATCACCACCTTGTGTTTACTACAAATATCTGCTATCTCCTTACACATTTGCTCTTCCAACTCATGCTCCCCATTAAGTGGCCTATAAAACACTCCTATCAGTGTTACTACACCTTTCCCATTCCTCAATTCCACCCAAATAGCCTCCCTAGAGGAGCTCTCTAATCTATCCTTCCAAAGCACCGCCATAAGATTTTCTCGGACAAGCAATGCAACACCTCCTCCTCTGGCCCCTCCTACTCTATCACACCTGAAGCAAATAAATCCAGGAATATTTAGTTGCCAATCACACCCTTCCTGCAACCATGTTTCACTAATAGCTACAACATCATAATTCCAGGTATCAATCCACGCTTTAAGCTCATCCACCTTTCTTACAATGCTCCTAGCATTAAAATAGATACATTTAAGATACTCTTCACCTCCTCCTCTTTTTTCATCCCTAACAATGCATTCAAATTTATTATCCTTTTCTTTCTTCTCCCCTACATCTTTGGGCTGAGCGCATCACTTTTCCATCACCTGCCTTTCCTCCCTCACACACTGTCTATTTACTTGCTCTACTGGTGAACTAACCTCCCCTCCCATAGTTTCCTCAAATTGATTTCCATCCCCCCATCTTACTAGTTTAAAGTCTGCCCTGTAGCCCTAGCAAACCTCCCCGCTAGGATATTGGTCCCCCCAGGATTCAAGTGTAACCCGTCCTTCTTGAACAGGTCACGCCTGCCCCAGAAGAGGTCCCAATGATCCAGAAACTTGAATCCCTGCCCCCTGCACCAATCCCACAGCCACGCATTCATCCTCCACCTAATTCCATTTCTACTCTCACTGTCGCGTGGCACAGGCAGTAATCCCGAGATTACTACCTTTGCAGTCCTTCTTCCTAACTCCCTATACTCTCGTTTCAGGACCTCTTCCCCTTTCCTACCTATGTCATTGGTACCTACATGTACCACGACCTCTGGCTCCTCACCCTCCGACTTCAGGATATCTTGGATGCGATCAGAAACATCCCAAACCCTGGCACCAGGGAGGCAAATTACCATCTGGGACTCCAGATCACCTCAACAGAACCGCCTGTCTGAACCCCTGACTATCGAGTCCCCTATTACTATGGTCCTCTTTCTTCTATCCCTACCCTTCTGAGCTACAGGGCCGTCCTCTGTGCCGGAGGCCCGGCCACTGTCACTTCCACCAGGTAGGCTGTCCCCCCCAACAGTACTCAAACATTAGTACTTATTGTCAAGGGGTACAGCCGCTGGGGTACTCTCTAGTACCTGCCTCTTCCCCTTCCTGACCGTGACCCACCTATTTGCCTCCCGTGGCCCCGGAGTGACCACCTGCCTGTAACTCCTCTCAATCACCTCCTCACTCTCCCTGACCAGGCGAAGGTCATCGAGCTGCAGCTCCAGTTCCCTAACTCGGTCCTTTAGGAGCTGCAGTTCGGCGCACCTGGCGCAGATGTGGACGTCCGGGAGACTTGGAGACTCCAGGACCTCCCACATCCGACACCGAGAATAACAAGCTGCCCTCACGCTCATCCTTCCCAAATAACTGAAAATAACAAGAACTAAAAGATAAGCCTACTGTGCCCTCTTCCGCCTAAGCCCCCTGAGCCCAAGCCCTACACTGTGCTCCCAGCGCACTCCGCTGCCCGCAATCGAAGCTGCCCGCTTCTTAAGGCTGCGTTCTTTTTATATCTTCCCTCCTTCATGCGCCTGTGCAGTCCCGCCTCTCAGAACTCCACTCTGAGACGCAATTGGACAATTTGAAAATGGCCGCCGCCGCACTTCCTCTCAAAGCCTCGCTGTCCTCTTCCAAAAGAGAACTACCTCACTCAGTCTTCTCCTTTTTATATCTTCCCGCCTTCCCAGGCCTCCTCACGCGCCTGCGCAGTCCCACCTCTCAGAACTCCAATCTGAGACGCAATTGGACAATTTGAAAATGGCCGCCGCCGCACTTCCTCTCAAAGCCTCGCTGTCCTCTTCCAAAAGAGAAGACTGTCCCTTGCAATCCTTTTTCTCTGAACATATCTATAGAATCCCTCAGGAGACTCCTTCACCTTGTCTGCTAGGGCAACATTGTGCCTTCTTTTAGTCCTCCTGATTTCTTCCTTAAGTGTTCTCTCACATTTCATGTACTCCATAAGCACTTCATTTGATTCTCCCTGCCTATACCTGCTGTGCACTTGCTTTTTTTAAACCAGGTTTCAATATCTCTTGAAAACCAAGGTTCCTTAAACCTGTTAACTTTACCTTTTATTCTGATACTCACAATCAAGCTTTGTACTCTCAAAATGTTATTTATGAAGGCCTCCCACTTACCAAGGACACCTTTGTCAGAAAACAGACAGTCTCAATCCACACTCACAGAATGCTGGAGGAACTCAGCAGGCCATGCAGCATCTATGGAAAGAAGTACAGTCCACATTTCCGGCTGAGACCTTCAGCAGGACTCGAGAGAAAAAGCTGAGGAGTAGATTTAAAAGGCATGGGAGGGGAGTGAGAAACACAAGGTGATATGTGAAGGGTCTCGGCTGGAAACATTGGCTACTCTTTTCTCACGGATGCTGCCTGACCTGCTGAGTTCTTCCAGCGTTGTGTACATATTCTTTGATCCACAGCATCTGCAGTTGTATATTTCTGAGGTGATAGGTGAAACTGGGAGGGGGAGGGATGAAGTAAAGAGCTTGGAAGTTGATTGGTGAAAGGGATATTGGGCTGGAGAAGGGGGAGTCCGGTAGGAGAGAAGAAAAGGTCACTGAAGAAAGAAAAGGGAGGAGGAGCACCAGAGGGAGGTGATGGGCAGGCAAGGGGATAAGGTGAGAGAGGGAAATGGGGATGGGGAATGGTGGAGGAGGTGCGGGGAACATTACCAGAAGTTTGAGAAATTGATGTTCATACCATCAGGTTGGAGGGTCCCAGATGGAATGAATATAAGGTGTTATTCCTCCCACCTGAATGTGGCCTCATCATGACAGCAGAGGAAACCATGGATTGACAAATGGGAAAGGGAAGTGGCCAATGGGAGATCCTGCTTCTTCTAGCAGACAGGCGAAGGTGCTCAGTGAAATGGTCTTCCAATCTACTTTGGGTCTCACTGATATACAGGAGGCCGCATTGGGTATGGTATGTAACCCCAACACGCTCACAAGTGAAGTGTCGCCTCACCTGGAAGGATAGTTTGGGGCCCTGAATGATAGTGAGAGAGGAGGTGTAGGGGCAGTACTTTAGCACTTGATCTGTTTGCAAGGATTGAATGCTGGGGGGGAGATTAGGTGGGGAGGGACGAATGGACAAGGGAGTCACATAGGGAGCGATCCCAGCGGAAATTAAAAAGTGGGGGGAGGGTGGTGAAGATGTGCTTGGTCATGGGATCCTCTTGGAGATGGTGGACGTCTGGAGAATAATAGAAAACCTACAGCACAATACAGGCCCCCTGGCCCACAAAGCTGTGCTGAACATGCCCTTACCTTAGAAATTACCTGGGGTTGCCCATAGCCCTCTATTTTTCTGAGCTCTTAAAAGACCCTATCATTTACGCCTCCACCACCTTCGCCAGCAGCCCATTCCATGCACTCACCGCTCTCTGCGTGAAAAATACTTACCCCTGACATCTCCTCTGTACCTACTTCCAAGCACCTTAAAACTGTGCCTTCTTGTGCTAGCCATTTCAGCTCTGGGAAAAAGCCTCTGACTATTCACACGATCAGTGCCTCTCATCACCTTATACACCTCTATCAGGTCACCTCTCATCCTCCATCGCTCCATGGAAAAAAGGCCAAGTTCATTCAACCTATTCTCATAAGGCATGCTCCCCAATCTAGGCAACGTCCTGGTAAATCTCCTCTGCACCCTTTCTATGGTTTCCGCATCCTCCTTATAGTGACGCGACCAGAACACCAAGTGGGGTCTCACCAGGGTCCTGTATAGCTGCAACATTACCTCTTGGCTCCTAAACTCAATCCCATGATTGATGAAGGCCCCCTCCTCCTTCACTATTCTCCATCCCTTTTTATCTCCTTGCGGGCCCATTGCCTCGCTCTGGTGTTCCTCTCCCCATTTGTTTTTTCTTCAGTGGCCCTCTGTTCTTTCCTATCAGACTCCCACTTCTTCAGCCCTGTATCTCTTTCACCAATCAATTTCCCAGCTGATTACTCATTCCTCCCCCTCTTGGTTTCACCAATAATTTTGTGTTTCTGTCTCTACAACCCTACCTTTTAAATCTACTCCTCATCTTTTTCTCTCCGCCCTGCGGAAGGGTTTCAGCCGGAAACATCAACTGTACTTCTTTCCATAGATGCTGTCTGACCCGCTGAATTCCTCTAGCATTTTGTTTGTGTTGCTTGGATTTCCAGTGTCTGCAGATTTTTCTCTTGTTTGTCAATCCTCACTCGCTAGGTCTTTCCTGACACTATCAAAATTTTCCTTTGTCCAGTTTAGAAATTCAACCTGCACGCTAGACCTATCTTTTTCCATACTTACATTGAAACTAATGGCATTATGATTACTTTTGGCACACTGGCCTTTCATCAGTTAGAGCATGAAGATTAAAATGGGGCTGGCATGGTATGATTGTACGGACACTGGTGAGGCTGCTATTGGTATATTTTCAGGAATGATGTTATTAAACTGGAAAGAGTGCAGCAAGGATGTTGCTGTGATTTGAGGGGCTGAGTTATAGGGAGAGTTTAGGCAGGTTAAGACTATTTCCATGGAGTCTAGGAGACTGAGATATAGGAAGGACATGCATCTGTTTTTCCAGGGTTGAGCACTAGTTTAAGATGAGAGGGGAGAGGTTTAATAGGAACTTGAGTGGCAACTTTGTGTTACATGGAATGAGCTGCCAGAGGAAGAGGAGGTATTAGAAGAACATTTGAAAAGATAGGTACATGGATTACAAATGTTGATAGGGGTATGGGCAAAGCACAGACAACTGTGACAAGCCCTGTTTGTGGCAATTTGGACCAGGGGTAAAGTCAAAATCAAGTTTATTGTCATATTCATTTGGGTTGAAGTGCCTCTTTCTGTGCTGTATAACTCTTATGACACACCAGAAAATACACAGCTAGTTTAAAGGGCACTGGAAGGACTGGAGAGTCTGACAAGTTTGTATTTTTTGAACAAAAGTCATGGAGTCATATAACATGGAAACAGCTCCTTCAGCCTGTCTGGCTCATGCTGATAAGTTGCACACCTAAGCTGGTCCCATTTGACCCATATCTCTAAATATCCATTCATCTTCAAAATCACCTTTAGCTGTTGTAATTGTACCCACCTAAATCACTTACTCTGGCTGCATGTTCCATATACCCACCATTCTCTGTGTGGAAAAAGTTGCTACTTCCGTTTTAAGATAGCCCTGGTGAAACAACCTTTTACTCAGTAAGAGACTGCAGGTGCAGAAAACAAAGCTACTATCTCAGGGTGGAGGAGCAACAACTTGTAGTCTGTCTGGATAGTCTCCAACTGGCATGAATATCGATTTCTCTTTACCCTCTCCTCCTCTTCTATTCCCCACTTTGGCCTCTTACGTCTTCTCATCTGCCTGTCACCTCCCCTGGTGCCCTTTGTCCTTCCCTTTCTCCTATGTTCCACTCTTCTCTCTTATCAGATTCCTTCCTCTCCAACCCTTTACCTTTCCTGCCTAGCTTCACCTATCACCTTCCAGCCATCCTTACCCTCTCCTCACCTTTTTATTCTGGTGTATTCCCCCTTCCTTTGCAATCCTGAAAAAGGGTCATGGCCATCATTTTCATAAGACACCTGCTGAGTTCCTCCAGCATTTTGTGTGTGTTACTTTGCATTTCCAGCATGTGCAGAATTTCTCTTGTTTGCTACTAACTATTCTATTAATAGAAAAAGATCACTGCAATCAGTAGCCTGTAAGTTCCCTTTTGGCGTTGAGCTTTTGCCACCTGTATGACCTGGCATTTTTGAGGTGTTAATTGAGGTCTTGAAGGTGCAGGACGATTGCAGTGTAACATATGGGCCAAATTGAGGTGATGGGGCTTGAGGCCCAGGAGTGTGTCAAAGCCGCATGGCCCAAATCCAAGAGCGTACTGAAGCAGCAGAGCCCAGGTCCAAGAGTGTGGAATAACCTGCTGTTGGCCAATTTAAGCAACAGGTCAGGTCAGGGTGTCAAGGTTACAGGAAAGGGACGGACCAGAGTTGAGCTTGGGCAAGGTTTACTCATCTCTGCACTGAACTGAGGCTGTGGCCTGCAACTAACAGGCTCCTGGACTGGCTATAGTGATCTTCTAGTTACGTGACTGTGGACTCCTTCTCGCGAACGTTGGTTCTGAATGTTAGTTGCTTATTGTTTGCATGATTTGTTAGAGTCAGAGGCTGATAGAAAAGTACAGCACAAAACTAGGCCCTTTGGCCCATCTAGTTCATGCCAAACCATTTAATTAGCTTACTCCCATTGACTGGTTAGGCCGGTTAGTCTGACATCAGTGGTGGGGAAAATGCTAGAGTCAGTTATCAAAGATGTGATAACAGCACATTTGTAAAGAGGTGAAATCATCGGACAAAGTCAGCATGGATTTGTGAAAGGAAAATCATGTCTGACGAATCTTACAGAATTTTTTGAAGATGTAACTAGTAGAGTGGATGGGAAGAGCCAGTGGATGTGGTATACTTAGATTTTCAAAAGGCTTTTGACAAGGTCCCACACAGGAGATTAGTGTGCTAACTTAAAGCACACGGTATTGGGGGTATGGTATTGATGTGGATAGAGAATTGGTTGGCAGACAGAAAGCAAAGAGTGGGAGTAAATGGGACCTTTTCAGAATGGCAGGCAATGACTAGTGGGGTACCGCAAGGCTCGGTGCTGGGACCCCAGTTGTTTGTGGTGGTGGCATCCGTCGGTCTCGAGAGACCATGGATCTGCGCCTGGAGTTTCCAGGGCACTTGCCTGGGCAGGGTTGTATGGGAGACCGGCAGTTGGCCAACCCCACCATCGATGTTGTCCAAGGGAAGGGCACTAGGACCCATGCAGCTTGGCACCGGTGATGTCGCAGAGCAATGTGATGTTAAGTGCCTTGCTCAAGGACACAAACACGCTGCCTCAGCTGAGGCTCGAACCAGTGACCTTCAGGTTACCAGTCTGATGCCTTGCCCACTAGGCCACGCACCAACACCCAGTCATTTACAATATAAATGATTTAGACGAGGGAATTAAATGCAGCATCTCCAAGTTTGGGGATGACACGAAGCTGGGCGGCGGTGTTAGCTGTGAGGAGGATGCTGAGAGGATGCAGGGTGACTTGGATAGGTTAGGTGACTGGGTAAGTTCATGGCAGATGCAATTTAATGTGGATAAATGTAAGGTTACCCACTTTGGTTGGAAAAACAGGAAAACAGATTATTATCTGAATGGTGACCGATGAGGAAAAGGGGAGGTGCAACAAGACCTGGGTGTCATTGTACACCAGTCATTGAAGGTGGGCATGCAGGTACAGCAGGCAGTGAAAAAGGTAAATGGTATGTTGGCATTCATAGCAAAAGGATTTGAGTACAGGAGCAGGGAGGTTCTACTGCAGTTGTACAAGGCCTTGGTGAGACCGCACCTAGAATATTGTGTGCAGTTTTGGTCCCCTATCTGAGGAAAGACATCCTTGCCATAGAGGGAGTACAGAGAAGGTTCACAAGATTGATTCTTGGGATGGCAGGACTTTCATATGAAGAAAGACTGGATCGACTAGACTTATACTCACTGGAATTTAGAAGTTTGAGGGGGAATCTTATTGAAATGTATAAAATTCTAAAGGGATTGGACAGGCTAGATTCAGGAAGATTGTTTCCGATGTTGGGGGAAGTCCAGAATGTTGTGGGGGTCACAGTTTAAGTATAAATGGGAAGCCTTTTAGGACCAAGATGAGGAAAAACTTCTTCACAGAGAGAGTGGTGAATCTGTGGAATTCTCTGCCACAGGAAACAGTTGAGGTTGGTTCATTGGCTATATTTAAGAGGAAGTTAGATATGGCCCTTGTGGCTAAAGGGATCAGGGGGTATGGAGAGAAAGCAGGTACAGGGTTCTGAGTTGGATGATCAGCCATGATCGTATTGAATGGCGGTGCAGGCTCGAAGGGCTGAATGGCCTACTCCTGCACCTATTTTCTATGTTTCTATGGCTTGCGGGACCTTAGGTCTCCATACCTGTACCATCCATGTACCTACACGTACTTGTCTTAAACGTTAAAATTGAGCTTGTATGTACCACTTGTGCAGGCAGCTCGTTCCACACTGTCACAACCCTCTGAATGAGGAAGTTTTCCCTCATGTTCCCCTTAAGCTTTTCATCCTTAACCCAAGACTTTGGACCATAGTCCCACCCAACTTCAGTGGAAAAAGCCTGCTTTCATTTACCCTATCTATAACCTTCATAATTTTGTATACCTCTATCAAATCTCCTCTCAAACTATTATGTTCTAAAGAATACAGTTCTAACCTACTCAATCTTTCCTTATAACTCAGGTCCTCCAGACCTGACAACGTCCTTGTAAATTTTCTCTGCACTCTTTCAACCTTGTTTCCATCTTTCCTGTAGGGAGGTGACCAAATCTGCATACTGTACTCCAAATTAGGCCTCACCAATGTCTGACAACCCCAATATAAAATCCCATTTCCTGTACTCAGTACTTTGATTTATGAAGGCCCATGTGCTAAAATCTTTCTTTACAACCCTGTCTACCTGTGAGCCACTTTCAATAAATTATGGACCTGTATTCTCAGATGCCTTTGTTCTATAGCACTCTTCAGTATCGTACTGCTCACTGTGTAAGACCTACCCTGGTTGGTCCTACCAAAGTGCAACACTTCACACTCGATGGCATTAAGTTCTCATTTTCAATCTTTTTTTCGATCCAAGATATTAGTACACTAGATGTACCTATTAAACAAGAGGAAATAGATAAGGCTATATCCTCTATGCAACTAGGGAAAGCTCCGGGACCAGATGGATATACAGTGGAATTTTATAAGACCTTCAATGAAATGCTTACACACATCTTTGTCAAACTTTCACTGATTCTACATCCTCTGGCAATCTTCCAAAAACTTTTTTTGAGGTGTTAATTTTATTGATTCCTAAAAGAGGAAAAGATCTATCTAAATGTGCATCCTATAGACCTATCTCCTTATTGAATGTGGATGGCATTAAGTTCTATCTGCCAGTTTTTAGCCCATTTTCCAGCTGATCTTGGTGTCATGTGCAAATTTGCTGATCTAGTTAACCATATCATCATCCAGGTTGCTGATATAGAAGACAAACAAAAATAGACCCAGCGCCGATCCCTTTGGCACACCACTAGTCAGGGGCCTCCAGTCAGAGAGGCAATCATCTACTGTCTTGCCTTCTTCAACTTTCCTGATAATTTCCTCAAAAAACTTATAAGATTGTTCAGACGTAACCTATCAGGCAAAAAAGCCATGCTAACTATTCTTAATTAGTCCATGAATATCCAAATACTTATATATCTAGTCCCTTAGAATACCTTCCGATAACTTTCCCACAACTGATGTCAGACTCATCAGCCTATAATTTCCTGGTTTATTTTTAGAGACTTTTCTTAGAACAGTGGAACAAAATTAGCTATCTTCCAATCTGGCACCTCAGCTGTTGTTATTATCTCTGCTAGGACCCCAGCAATTTCTGCACTTACCTCCCACAGGGTCCAAGGGAACTCCTTGTCAGACATTGGGGATTTACTTCCACCCTAATTTACTTCAGGGCAGCAAACACCTCTTCCTCTGTAATCGGTATAGGGTCAATGAAGTTGATGCCACCTTATTTACCTTCTGTAGACTCTGTGTCCTTCTGGGTAAATACAGATGCAAAAAATCCATTTAAGAACTCGATCATCTCTTTTAGCATTCTGATTTCCTTTGAGATTATCATTTTGATCTTCCAGAGGACCAGTTTTGTCCCTTGCAATCCTTTTGCTCTTAACTGTAGCATCCCACAGGATTCTCTTTCACCTTGTCTGCTAGGACAACCTCATGTCTTCTTTTAGCCCTTCTGATTTCTTTCTTAAGGTGATTAAACACTTCTTGGGCTTCCAACCAGGTACAGGTGTCAATAATAACCAATGTTTTGAGGACAAATACTTTCACTTCATCAAGGATGATATCTGGGCATTCTGCTGATTGGTCAGTCCTCATCCAGTCAGGTTTCCACTCTCCCAGCTTGTTACAATCAAATTCCAGTTCTTTCTTAGAGTGAGGCCTTTGTCTTTGTTAACATTCCTCATTCTCATGAAACAGTCTAATGTGCAATGTTGGAGCTCACTGATAGGCCATTCATCCACTATCGACCACCTCCAATCGTTGCTAACCTTTGGACCCTCGCTCCAAATTCACTCCATCCAGCAGTCTACCAACTCTCTCCATTTGTGTCTTCTCTCCTCATCTCTCCCTGGCAAACGACAACAAATTCCCAGCTCCCAGGACACAAGAAAGAACAACATCCTGCTCATTGGTTAACATGCCCCATTATCTGTAGTTATAACCTAAACATTGCTGCTACAGAGAAACCATTACCTTAGCAGTGATACATAACAGAGAAGCCATTACATTAGTAATGAAACCTTACAGCGTATTACATTAGCATGGATAAAGCAGTGGCTGATTGGCAGGAGGTAGAGAGTGGGAATAAAGGGATCCTTTTCTGGCTGGCTGCTGGTGACTAGTAGTGTTCCACAGGGGTCTGTGAGGGGACCAATTCTTTTTACTTTATATGTAAATGATTTGGATGATGGAATTGATGGATTTGTTGCAAAGTTTGCAGATGATATGAAGATAGGTGGAGGGGCAGGTAGTTTTGAAGAAGTAGAGAGGCTACAGAAGGACTAAGATTAGGAGAGTGGGCAATTAGGAGAAGTGTATGGTCATTCACTTTGGTAGAAGAAATGAAAGGGTTCACTATTTTCTAAATGGAAAGAAAATACAAAAACTGAAGTGCAAACTGACTTGAGAGTCCTTGTGTAGGATTTCCTAAAAGTTAATTTTCAGGTTGAGTCTGTGGTGAGGAAGGCCAATGCAATGTTAGCGTTCATTTTCGAGAGGACCAGAATATGAAAGCAAGGATGTAATTTTGAAACTTTATAAAGCATTGTTGAGTTATTACTTGGAATACCGTGAGCAGATTTGGGCCCCTTATCTTAGAAAGGATGTGCTGAATTTGGAAAGCATTCAAAGAAGATTCACGAAAGTGATTCCGGGATTCAATGGTTTGTGCTATGAAAAGCGTTTGATGGCTCTGGCCCAGTATTCACTAGAAATATGAAGAAAAAGCTCATTGAAACCTTTCAAATGGTGGAAGGCCTTGATAGGGTGGACCAGGAGAGTCGCCCTGTGGATATAAAATGATAACGCACGTCGTTTCTACTGAATGGCTACCAGTTTATACCTGCTGTGCACCTTTTTTTTCTTAACCAGGGCATCAATATCGGTTGAAAACCAAGATTCTCTACACCTGTATCTAACAGGCTGTACTCTCAAAATTTCACTTTTGAAGGCCTCCCAATTACCAAGTACACTTTTGCCAGAAAACATCTGTCCCAACCCAGACTTTCTAGACTATTTCTGATGCCAGCAAAGTTGTTCTTTCTCCAATTTAGAATTTCAACCCATGGAGCAGACATATCTTTTTGCATATTTACTTTGAAACTAATCGCATTGCAATCACTAGATGCAAGTATTCCCCTACACAAACTTCTGTCACTTGCCCTGTCTCATTCTCTAATAGCAGATAAAGTTTTGCACACTCTCATTGGGACTTCTATGTATTGAGTAAGGAAACTTTCCTGAATGCATTTGTCAAATTCTAGTCCTTTTACAGTATGGGAGTCCCTGTCAATATGTGGAAAGTTATTATCATCTACTTTTAACAAATTTATCTTTCTTGCAACAGTGTATTATCTTTCTACGCATTTGTTCCTCAGTTCTGTGCGTAACACCTCATTCATTAGATGAGTTCTCCAGTCTGTCCTGACTGAGCACTGCTGTGACATTTTCCATTACTTGTAATGCCACACTCCTTTAATTCCTCCAGCTCTGTCTTGTCTAAAATAACTGAACCCTGCCATATTGAGTTGCAGTCTTGCCCCTCCTGCAATCAGAATCAGGTTTATTATCACCGGCATGTGATGTGAAATTTGTTAATTTAGCAGCAGCATTCAATGCAATACATAATCTAGCAGAGAAAAATAATAATAATAATAATAATAATAATAAACAAGTAAATCAATTATGTATATTGAACAGATTAAAAAATGTGTAAAAACAGTAATACTATATATTTAAAAAAAAGGTAGTGTCCAAAAGTTCAATATCCATTTAGGAATCAGATGGCGGAGGGGATGAAGCTGTTCCTGAATCGCTGAGTGTGTGCTTTCAGGCTTCTGTACTTCCTACCTGATAGTAACAATGAGAAAAGGGCATGCCTGGGGTGCTGGAGGTCCTTAATAATGGACACTGCCTTTCTGAGACGCCAACCTCTAAAGATGTCTTAGGTACTTTGTACAAGTCTCACTAATGGCTACAATATCATAATTTCAGGTGTTGATCCATGCTTGGAGCTCATCTGCCTTTCCTATGATACTTTTTCCATTGAGTGAAAGCAGCTCAGGCCATTAGCCACACCATGCTCAACTCTTTGGTGCCTGACTTTGCCTGAGATCTTAACAACAACTGTCTCTACAACCTCTCCACTAACTGTTCTGACACTCTGGTTCCAATCCCCCTGTAACTCTAGCTTAAACCCCACCATGCAGCACTAGCAAACTTCGCACTGGATATTAGTCCCTTCCAGTTCAGGTGTGACTTTTTTTGCACATTGTGTGTTTTGATTGTCTTTTTTAATGGGTTCTATTGGGTTTCTTTGTTTTGTGGCTGCCTGTAAGGAGACAAATCTCAAGGTTATATATAGTATACTTACTTAGATTATAAATGTGCTTTTGAACTTTGAGGTTCCCAAGCCCACCACATTGATGCAATGACAAATAATGCATGCCAGGGATTCTCATTCATTATAAGTTTGAAGTGAATTGGGATGTCACCAAAGGCATGCAAATTTCTACAGATGTACTATGGAAAGCATTCAGACTGGTTGCATGAAAACCTGCCTTCAATGCAGAGGGTTGTAGAGTCAGCCAGTTCCATCATGGGCACAACCCTCCCACCGTCGAGGACATCTTTAAGAGGTGCATCCATCATTAAGGAACTTCCTCATCCGGGACATGCCTCTTTGTGTTGCTATCATCAGAGAGGAGGTACAAGTGCCTGAAGACCCATACTCAATGTTTTGGAACAGCTACTTTCCCTCCACCATCAGATCAGTATCAAGTTTAAGATCACCAGATTATGTTGTGAAATATGTCATCTTTGCGGCAGCAGTAAAATTTCAGGCAGGTGGGGCTTCTCAGCCTTGGAAGGCAGCCTGCCTAGGAGAAGGAAAACTCTGATTTTAAACCTCTGCTGCCTTTTGCCATACCCACCCATGGAAAAGGCTTCGGGTGTAAACCCTGAGTAAGACGTCCAGAGCTGGGGTCCCTAAGGCAGTTTGATGTTGTTTACAACTTCACTCTGGCAATTTCTGTGACGACGCTTGTGCCAAGCTGTATCGGCGATTGCCCTTCCCTTGAACTACCTCACTGAAATGAAGAGGGGGAACCCACTGCATGGGCAACAACCAATTCTCCAAATCTTTCCACACAGGCTTGTGCCCTGGAGCGGACACAGACCACTTTAATATTTTAAGCAAGAATACTTTCTTATTTCCATCTTTCACAGTTTGAAAATAACAAAAAAAAGAGTCATCTTTAACTTTATGCCTTCTTGAAATCAGTTCATCTTGTACTTGCTAAGCTATTCACAGTAACAGAAATTTTGACCAGGCGTACGCAAAGTTTTGCGTGTGTGCGTGTGTGTGTGTGTGTGTGTGTGTAATAAAATGTGAGGTAGGGTTCAGTGGCCATTCAGCAATTGGATGGTAGAGAAGAAGCTGTTCCTGAATCATTGAGTGTGTTCCTTCAGTCTCCTGTACCTTCTTCCTGATGGTAGAAATGAGAACAGGGAATGTCCTGGGTGATAGGGGTCTTAATGATGGACACCTTTTTGAGGCATCACTCCTTGAAGATGTCCTGGATACTATGGAGGCTGATGCCCAACATGGAGTTGACTTGAGTTTACAACTCTCTTGCAGCTTACTTCAATTCTGTGCAGTAGCCTCCTCCATACCAGACCATGATGCAGCCAGTTAGAATGCTGTCCGTGGTATATCTGTAGAAATCTGCGAGTATCTAATGACACACCAAATCTCAATCTCCAAATGAAATATAGCTGCTTTCATATTAATGGTCAAGCAACAAAGACAAGACTTCCTTTCATTTTAACAACTTCCATTCATATTTAGTACACAAGGCTGTTTTTGAACAAAGGTTAAGGGGTATTTTTTAATATTTTAATAATTAAGATGAGAATTGACCTTAATTGATAGTTTCCTGATGGTCAGGGCATCAAAGATTATGGCGAGAAGGCAGGTGTATGGGGTAGAATGGAATCTGGGATCAGCCATGATTGAATGGCGGAGCAGAATGGGCTGAATGGCCGAACTCTGCTCCTAGTTTTATGGTCTAAGGGTGCCACTTCCTTACTGGAACTCCCCTCACCTTTGTGGCTATGCCCAAAAGAACAGATCTCAGCAATCTCCCATCCTTTTTATGTATGTATTAAAAATAAATGTCCATTGGCTTAAATGTATTACTTTTACCTCTAGTTCTTAAGCCTAACAAATTTCTTAACATAGAACATAGAACAATACAACACAGTACAGGCCCTTCGGCCCACAATGTTGTGCCGACCCTTAAACTCTGCCTCCCATATAACCCCGCGCCTTAAATTCCTCCATATACCTGTCCAATAGTCTCTTAAATTTCACTAGTCTACCTGCCTCCACCACTGACTCGGGCAGTGCATTCTACGCACCAACCACTCTCTGAGTGAAAAATCTTCCTCTAATATCCCCCTTGAACTTCCCTCCCCTTACCTTAAAGCCATGTCCTCTTGTACTGAGCAGTGGTGCCCTGGGGAAGAGGTGCTGGCTGCCCACTCTATCTATTCCTCTTAATATCTTGTACACCTCTATCATGTCTCCTCTCATCCTCCTCCTCTCCAAAGAGTAAAGCCCTAGCTCCCTTAATCTCTGATCATAATCCATACTCTGTAAACCAGGCAGCATCCTGGTAAATCTCCTCTGTACCCTTTCCAGTGGTTCCACATCCTTCCTATAGTGAGGCAACCAGAACTGGGCACAGTACTCCAAGTGTGGCCTAACCAGAGTTTTATAGAGCTGCATCATTACCCCATGACTCTTAAACTCTATCCCTCGACTTATGAAACCTAACACTCCATAAGCTTTCTTAACTACCCTATCTACCTGTGAGGCAACTTTCGGGATCTGTGGACATGTACCCCCAGATCCCTCTGCTCCTCCACACTACCAAGTATCCTGCCATTTATTTTGTACTCTGCCTTGGAGTTTGTCCTTCCAAAGTGTACCACCTCACACTTCTCCGGGTTGAACTCCATCTGCTACTTCTCAGCCCACTTCTGCATCCTATCAATATTTCTCTACAATCTTTGACAATTCTCTACACTATCTACAACACCACCAACCTTTGTGTCGTCTGCAAACTTGCCAACCCACCCTTCTACCCCCACATCCAGGTCGTTAATAAAAATCACAAAAAGTAGAGGTCCAAGAACCGATCTTTGTGGGACACCATTAGTCACAACCCTCCAATTCGAATGTACTCCCTCCACCACAACCCTCTGCTTTCTGCAGGCAAGCCAATTGAATCCACCTGGCCAAACTTCCCTGGATCCCATGCCTTCTGATTTTCTGAATAAGCCTACCATGTGGTACCTTGTCAAATGCCCTACCAAAATCCATGTAGATCACATCTACTGCACTACCCTCATCTATATGCCTGGTCACCTCCTTAAAGAACTCTTTTATCAGGCTAGTTAGACACAATCTGCCCTTCACAAAGCCATGCTGACTGTCCCTGATGAGACCATGATTCTCTAAATGCCCATAGATTCTATCTCTAAGAATCTTTTCCAACAGCTTTCCCACAAGAGACATAAGGCTCACTGGTCTATAATTACCTGGACTATCCCGACTACCTTTTTTGAACAAGAGGACAACATTCGCCTTCCTCCAATCCTCCAGTACCATTCCCGTGGACAACGAGGACATAAAGATCCTAGACAGAGGCTCAGCAGTCTCTTCCCTCGCCTTGTGTAGCAGCCTGGGGAATATTCCATCAGGCCCAGGGAACTTAATGTACTTTAACAACTCCAACACCTTTTTTCACTTAATATCAACATGCTCCAGAACATCAACCTCACTCATATTGTTCTCACTGTCATCAAGTTCCCTCTCATTGGTGAATACTGAAGAGAAGTATTCATTGAGGACCTCACTCACTTCCTCAGCCTCCAGGCATAGCTTCCCACCTTTATCTCTAATCGGTCCTACCTTCACTCCTGTCAACCTTTTGTTCTTCACATAATTGAAGAATGCCTTGGGGTTTTCCTTTACTCACTAAGGCCTTTTCATGCCCCCTTCTTGCTGTCCTCAGACCCTTCTTAAGCTCTTTTCTTGCTACCCTATATTCCTCAATAGACCCATCTGACCTTTGCTTCCTAAACCTCACATATGCTGCATTCTTCCATCTGACTAGATTCTCCACCTCACTTGTCACCCATGGTTCCTTCACCCTACCATTCTTTATCTTCCTCACCTGGACAAACTTATCCATAACATCCTGCAGGACATCCGTAAACTTCGAGCACATGTCCATAGTACATTTCCCTGCAAAAACGTCATCCCAATTCACACCCTCAAGTTTTAGTCTTATAGCCTCATCATTTGCCCTTCCCCAATTAAAAATTTTCCTGTCCTCTCTGATGCTATCCTTTTCCATGATAATGCTAAAGGTCAGGGAGCAGTGATCACTGTCCCCCAGATGCTCACCCAGTGAGAGATCTGTGACCTGACTTGGTTCATTACCTAATACTAGATCTTGTATGACATTCCCCCAGTCGGCCTGTCAATATACTGTGACAGGAATCCGTCCTGGACACACTTAACAAACTCTGCCCTGTCTAGACCATTGGAACTAATCAGGTGCCAGTCAATATTAGGGAAGTTCAAGTCACCCATGAAAACAATCCTGTTACTTTTTGCACCTTTCCAAAATCTGCCTCCCAATCTGCTCCTCGGTATCTCTGCTGCTACCAGGAATACAGAATACTCCCAATAGAGTAACTGCTCCCTTCCTGTTCCTGACTTCCACCCATACTGACTCAAAAGAGGATCCTGCTACATTACCCACCCTTTCTGTAGCTGTAATAGTATCCCTGACCAATAATGCCACCCCTCCTCCCCTTTTCCCTCTCTATCCCTTTTAAAGCACTGAAATCCAGGAATATTGAGAATCCATTCCTGCCCTGGTGCAATACAAGTCTCTGTAATAGCAACTACATCATAATTCCATGTATGTATCCAAGCTCTCAGTTCATCACCTTTGTTTCTGATGCTTCTTGCATTGAAATACACACACTTTAGCCCTTCTACCTTATTACCTTTATACTCTTTATTCTGTTTCTCTTTCCTCAAAGCCTCTTTATATGATAGATCTGGCTTTACTCCATGCTCTATACTTGCAGCTCTCACATGACTTTTATTCTCCTCCACCTCACTATTTGCTCTAACACTGGTTCCCCTCCCCCTGCAAATCTAATTTAAACCCCCCCCCCCCGCCCCCCGAAGCAGCACTAGCAAACCTTTCCGCAAGAATGTTAGTCCCCCTCCAGTTCAGGTGCAACCTGTCTCGTTGGAACAGGTCCCACCTTCCCTGGAACAAGACCCAATTGTCCAGAAACATGAAGCCGTCCCTCCTGCACCAACTCCTTAGCCACATATTTAGCTGCATTATCTTCCTGTTTCTAGCCTCACTAGCATGTGGCATGGGTAGCAATCCTGAGATTGCAACCCTGAAGGTCCTGTCCTTCAACTTTGCACCTAACTCCCTAAATTCTCTTTTCAGGACATCCTCCTTCCTATCCATGTTATTGGTCCCTACATGGACCATGCCATCTGGCTGCTCACCCTCCCTCTTGAGAATACTGAGAACTTGATCCAAGATATCGCGGACCCTGGCACCAGGGAGGCAACAGACTATCTGGGATTCTCGATCTCTTCCACAGTACCTCTTATCTGTCCCCCTAACTATCGAATCCCCTATCACTACTGCTCTCCTCTTTTCCCTCCTTCCCTTCTAAGCGGAGGGTCCAGTCTTGGTGCCAGAGACGCAACCACTGCAACTTGTCCCTGGTAGGTCGTCCCCACCAACAGTATCCAAAATGGTATACTTATTATTGATGGGAACAGCCACAGGGGTGCTCTGTTCATTGTGTCTATTCTTCCCTCTCCTGACGGTCACCCAGCTACCTGCCTCCTGACTTTTAGGGGTGACTGTAACTCCTGTTTATTTCTGCCTCTGCCTCCCGAATGATCCGAAGTTCATCCAGCTCCAGCTCCAGTTCCCTAACTCGGTTTATCAGGAGTTGCAGCTGGATGCACCTTTTACAGGTGTAGTCATCAGGGACAATTGTGCTCGCGCTGGCTTCCCATATACTACAAACGGAGCACTCAACTGCCCTAACTGCTGCCTCCATTACCTACTCCTAAGTTAGAGTTATTAAAGGAACTTACCTGGCCTTACCTCACTGGGAGCAAGCTCATCCTCAGCCTCTGCTTGCTGAATCCTCTTGAGCCAAAGCCTTCCTATTCTTGTCTCCCACTACTACGTCGCCTGCTCTGTTAATCAGCTCCCTTTTTAAACTCTCCTGCTGCTTCATGGGCCGACTTTCGTGCTCTTGCACAGTCGTGCCCCATTCAAACTGCTGAAGAAATGACCGCCCCTTCTCAATCTGTTCACTTTTTAAACTCTCCTGCTGCCTCACAGGCCAACTTTCACGTGCTTGCGCAATTGTGCCCCGTTAAAACTGCCGAAGAAATTAAGACATTAGGATACCCTATACCTTTACTTAGTGCCTTCAGAGTACCATAAAAATATATATACATCGACTCAAATGTCTTTTCAGATGTGGGAGTTAATTCCATTACTTGAATGTCCGTTAAGATACAGGGATTAGTTCTAACCCTTGATGTTGATACAGTTCTTAAGGTACCAGATGCCTTCACTAAGTGCCTTCAGCAGCACAAGAGCTGGTGCTTCCTCCTTTGTGAGGCGGTCAGCTAGTTGTTCCTTTGTAGTTGACTATAGCATTGTCTGTGCTTGGATGCTGATTAACTCTAGACAAAGCCTCCTCTCTGTAACTGAGTTGGTGGATTTAATGGTAATGACCAGAGAGTATTTGTCTGTGACTCAAGTTGTTTGTAGAGTGTTCTGCATTGGGTCATGATGGAGAAGCTTGGAACAGGTTGTAGCCAGATAAATGGCATTGTCTATCATTAGACATTGCAAGGGCTTCTCCTGCCAGTGTACTATGTACAACTCTTTGGATCCTTTTTGATTGCCAGCAGAGAAGTGAAAATCTTCCCTCTTCTTGTGCCAATACAATAAAATATTCCCTTTGAGTATTTCCATCAGGGAGATTTTCAATTGAGGCATCACTGAAGACAACGAGCTATCTTTTCCGAGTTCTTGAAACTTCAAAACTACTTTTTCAGATTGAATTTTGCACACAATTTTGTGCTGGATGCCAAGTTGCAGACATCAAACACGATGTCATGTCTGCTGTGTCTTGCCTCCTATCTTTGACCCAAGTTGCTCAGTTTCAGCTTCACTGAGGGGTGTATCCTGCTGTATGGCATGTGAGGATTCCATGTGGATTGTCTGAAGATTCTTGATGTAGCTTTCTTGGTGTTGCTCCATCAATAGCAAGGGTGTCTATAGCTACATAACAGAATCTGCCATGTTCCTCATGCCCAACCTGAAAGACTGACTAGCTGAAGGATGACTTTTGTGGCAAAGTTTTGTAAGCCTCCCCATATGAAGTCATTTAGATGGCAGGCAAGAATTCTAATCACATGACGTTGTGAATCTTGCCAGTAAACATCAGCTGGATCCATTTGTGACATCTTTCGACCTGTTTTCAGCATTAATTCCTTGACTCTTTTTATGCCAGTGGAGTGATGTATCTGCTAGAGCACACACACACATTTTGAGTTTCCACAGTGTTCCTTCACTTCTGGCTTCAGACAATGGTTGAATGTAACTGACATGTGATAGCTCCATTCTCTGTAAGGATGCAGATTTTATGTCCATGGAACGGGTTGCCAATGCTTTTGACATATGATTGTGAGAGGTAGTCAGAGGGACTCTGATGCTTATGTTAGTGAGACCTTTTGGAGTTCTTTTATGTTCAGTTCCTCAAAACCTCAAAACCTCTAGCCATCAGGTGTGCTTTTGGTTTAATCCGTGTCAGGGTTTCTCTCTGGGCGCACACCCTTCTTGTAGATACTGTCTTTTGGTCAATGTCTTTGACTTCTGCAAACACTTCATTATTTCTCCAACTATTGATTTCATCCTGTTTTACTGACTCAAATGACTCCTCCTTAGTTACTAGGACATCTTTATCTTAATATTTCTCAGATGGTCCAGACTGTTCTATATTTGGTTCATTATGAAGTCTGTCTATATGTGACATGTTGACTGACCCCACAGTGTCAGTGACAATGGCCAACTCTAGGTAATTCAAGTTGTACCAACTTTTATTTCTCCCATTGGCTTTGCCTGCTTGTCCTAAGACTTAAGCTTTGTATGAGATACCAGTTTCTTGGTCTACAAATCTCACAGTTTGTCCTGTTTTAAAACTGAAACTTCCATGTGATGATTCTTTTAAACAAGTCTGTTGAGACCCCAGCTGCAGTCTCTTCAGTGCTGTGTGTCCCACTGTTGAGCAGCTTTTTCGTGTCCTCAGCATTCTCTGTGCTATGTGACACTGATTCAGTTTAGTGCTTTTCATATTTTGTGTCATTCTTCATGGAGTTCTGATTGTCTTCAATTTGTCCTTTACATAGTAGTCTGGAATGCTGCATTCTCGCATATGAACCTCCATGTCCCACAAATACCACAATTCGATCCTGACCGATCCATTCAGTACAGTCTGCTCTTTTGTAATGCACTTTGTCCCTGTCTCATATTTCTCATTTGTAGGACAGACCTTTTGCCGTAAATGCTCTTCAAATTCTCTCTGAAAACTCTGCTTCAGTGACAGACAGCCTTCCTTGATGCATGCAGTGCTGAAATATGTTTCCCATTCGTACCTTGACAAGTGGCCTGTCAACTACTACAGAGGGAAAGTTTAGATACTGGCTGAACACAACCTTATTATGGGCTATAGCCATGTACATTGTGCATGATGTTCTTAGCCTTAAGGGCCTGGTCCAGGGCTGTGATCCGATCACAGCCATTGCTTTTCTTCACCTTCAGCAATATTTCAGTAAGTATTTGATTGTGTCGTTCCAGAATTCCATTACGCCAAGAACTGACTACATGCCGCTGTTGCCTTTGTTTCAATGTTAAACTTCTCTGTCAGGTCACTGAATTCATCATTATTAAATTTGCTACCATTATCACTGAATAATTTCTAAAGTGGGCCATGCACACTTATCCAGGAATAGATTTAAGTTTTTTTACTGTCTGAGGATTTCTGAAAGGTGTGAACTGATCAGTGATGTGGAAATACCACACACCTTGCTCCAGTTCATGTAGGTCTATGGCTACCGTTTCATTGTGTTCGTAGTGGCAGAACAACTACAAGCTTGGGTTTGGACTTCCCAAACTTTTGGCATGTCTCACAGCTGTAAGCTATCAGCTTTAGAATGGAAAAATAGCTTTCAGCTTTAGAATGGAAAAATAGCTTGCATCTTTGTTTCCTGAACTCCTGAGCAGTTTCTGGTCTATCTGTCAAAGTGTGTCCAAACTGCTTGTGAAGCTTCAGCAACACTTCCTGTTTCTCACCTAGGGTCATGTTCTCTGTGACAGTACTTCATTCTTACATTGATTCTCAGTAATGTCTTTATCTAGAACAGGGGTGTCAAACTCATTTTAGGTCACGAGCCGGATTGGGCAAAATGCAGCTTCATGCGAGCCGGATCAGTCGGGCACATGCGAACGCAGCTTTCATTGCCTCAGTTTTTTTTAGCCTGTTCTCATGTGTCTCAGTCTCGGCTATAACTACAAAGTGTTTCACTTCACAAATTCCGTTTCTTATGAAGAAGACTGCTGAGCAAGCATTATTTTTATGATTGGTATTAACTTACAATCATAGGCTTCATATCGCCGGGCCATTAATAATTAAGATAATAGATCCATCTAAAATGATCTCGCGGGCTGGATATAATTGTACGCCGGGCCGGATATGGCCCGCGGGCCTTGAGTTTGACACCTATGATCTAGAATATTCACATAATAACGTCCAGAGCTGGTGAGCTCATGAGAAACTGGCTGTTGAAACATCATTGCTTGGTCATTCTCCATAACCAGTACAGCCCCTGCTTTCTTTAGGGAATTTTTTCTCAAGAATAATGGAATATTTATTGGTACCACCTCTTTCAATGTAACATTTTGGCAGCCCTATTTTTGCGGGAATTTTCACTCTTGGTATAATATATTATCTTTCCATCTCCAAATTTGAATGCTTTGTAACTGGGTGTATCTGTGTTGACCAGTTTATGCACTTCATTCTGATTTAGTTCACTTCTATAGCTATCAAGCTGTTTTTTTCCTCCCACTGTGCATGTGCATGCTGTATCAATAACACAGATTCTATCATCAAAAAATCTGCATCAGATGTCTCTGAATTAATAAGTGATTCCTTTGGAAACAGTGTTACAAGGCAGTCTTCTACATCTTCAGATTTGTTATTTTCTTCAGTTTGCTTGTTTGCCCAGTGGTAGATACTGCACTCTGACAAACAGCACATTTTGATCTCCTACCGTACTTATCTACCGGATGTATGCCAAATAATGGTGCTGTTGTCTAGTCACTTTCAGAAATACGTTCGCTACCCCCTCGTTTTTGCTCAATGAAGCATGCCGTTTCCCAACTCAAATTAATTCTGACAGTTGTCTTGGCAGTCTTCTCCAAAGCTCCTCTTCATTGCTGATTTCATAGATGCAAAAGTAAGTTCTGTACATGCAGTTAATGCTAGCTGTCTGTCCTTTATGTAGCCAACAATTGGCAAGCTAACACTGCATTAGGAAGTTCTGTTTTGTATTTATGCATGCGAATGTACTTCACTTTTCAAAACCAATATTATAATCAGACATTTGTAAAATTGTCTTTGGAAATTTTGTAGAAATCTGAATATGCCACATAAATCCAATCCTTTTCTTCCTTTAGAAAAACTGGGTCAAGTGCTTTTATCAGCATTGCCATAATATACAACTCAAATTCCATGTATAAATTTGCTGATTATACAACTATTGTTGGCAGAATTTCAGATGGTGACCAGGAGGCGTATAGGAGCAAGATATATCATCTAGTTGAGTGATGTTGCAACAACAACCTTACACTCAACGTCAGTAAGACCAGATCCACTCATTCAGCCTACCTTAATTCATCCCGTCGTATACAGTCACTGGCCACGTTATTAGATACACTCAGTGGCCACTTTTCTAGGTAGATGAGGTATGTTTGTGGTCTTCTGGTCCTGGAGCCCCTCTTCTTCAAGGTTCAACCTGTTGAGCATTCAGAGATACTCTTCTGCCCACCACTGTTTTAACACGTGGTTATCTGTTGCCTTCCTGTCTGGCCATCTTCCTCTGACCTCTGTCATTAATAAGGCTCACTGGATTTTTTTTTTCACCGTTCTCTGTAAACTCTGGAGACAACTGTATGTGAAAATCCCAGGAGATCAGCAGTTTCTGACATATTTAAACCTCCATTTCACAGTCAAAGACACATAGACCGCTCCTCTTCCCCTTTCTGATGTTTGGTCTGAACAACAACTGAACCTCTTGACCGTGTCCACGTGCTTTTACACATCAAGATGATACCACATGATTGGCTGATTCGATATTTGCATAAACAAGCAGGCATATAGGTGTACGTAATAAAGTGCCAATTGAGCGTATGATCTCAGGTACCCTACAAGCCAATGAAATCCTCTCATGGTCACTTTTGTGTAGAAGCTCTCTAGTTGTGTTACCTCTGTGGGCACCACAGTGACAAGATTAGGAACAGCAAGATCCTATTTACAGTAATGAGGTAACTGAGTAAAAATTCAGCACTATCATGTCCCGGCAGCTTTTAATAACAAGAATAAAACCTATTCAAAGCTCTTCACGGGATCAGAAAGGTAAAATGAACTCTATTTGTCACATGTACGTCGGTACACAGAGCGAACATGGTCAGGCTGCTGCTTACTGATTACCAAAACCTGGGCCTCTGTACCTCCCTCTGCAACTAGATCCTCAACATCGTCAGCAGGAGACCATAGTCCGCGCGGACCAGAAATAACACCTTCACGCTGCTGACCGTGGAGGTCATAGAAATAACACCGAAGCACCTCAAGAATGTGAGAGCCCACAGCTCTTACCTCTCTACCCCCATGACGATGTGGCTAGGCACAGGTCAAAGTCCATCTACAAATCAGCTGATGACACAACCGTTGTGGGTGGGATCTCAGATAGTGATGGGGAGGTGCACAGGAATGAGGTGGATCAGCTGGTCAAGTGGTGTCACAGCAACAGCCTTGCACTCAAAGTTAGTCAGGCCAAGATATTTATTCTGGATCAGCTGTCGGAAGGTTGAGCAGATTCTAGTTCCTGAGGGTCAACAGCTCTGAATAGCAGGAGGGGGTTAGTGAGGAGGGAGGAGAAGACAATGGAGGCATCAGTAAATAGGGGTAAGAATGTTAATTCAAGGTATTTAAACCTTATAACTTCAGGTCCAGTTCACTCATCACTCCCACACCAGGTCCAGAACACCCATCACTCCCACACCAGGTCCAGAACACCCATCACTCCCAAACCAGATCCAGATCATCTATCACTCCCAAACCAGATCCAGTTCATGTATCTCTCCCAAACCAGGTCCAGATCACTCATCACTCCCATGCCAGGTCCAGATCACCCATCACTCCCATGCCAGGTCCAGATCACCCATCACTCCCACACAAGGTCCAGATCACCCATCACTCCCACACCGGGTCCAGATCACCCATTACGTCTACAGCAGCTCCAGTTCATCCATGTCTCCCACACACGCTGATCTTAGTTGGTCTCGGTCAAACAAAGTCTTATTTTTTTTAAATTTTCAATCTCGTTTTAAACCTTCCTTGGTCTAGCCTCCCTCTGTCTCCGGAAGCTCTAACTTCCAGATGTAAGAGGGCTCTTCTATTTCTATTCCATGTACCATACACTGTCTGCATCACAGCCTGGTATAGAAACACCAATGCCCTTGAACAGTAAACCATACAAAATGTAGTGGATATGTCCCAGTCCATCATAAGTAAATTCCACCGTTGAGGACATCTACATGAAACAATATCGTAGGAAAGCAGCATCCATCATCAGGGACACCTACCACACAGAGGGTGAGAGGTGACTGATAGGGGTATATAAGATGATGAGAAGCATTGATTGTGTGGATAGTCAGAGGCTTTTTCCCAGGGCTGAAATGGCTAGCGAGAGAGGGCACAGTTTCAGGTACAGAGGAGATGTCAGGGGTAAGTTTTTTACTCAGAGAGTGGTCAGTGCGTGGAATGGGCTGCCAGCAACGGTGATGGAGGCAGAAACTATAGGGTCTTTTAAGAGACTCTTAGAGTTTAGAAAAATAAAGGACTTTGGGTAACCCCAGGTAATTCCTAAGGTCATATTTGGCACAGCTTTGTGGGCCAAGGGGCCTGTATTGTGCTGTAGGTTTTCTAATATTATTTTTGTTCAGGGCTTCCACTGAAATTGCTATTTGGGTCTCTCTCACTCTTCCCAAAAGCTTCAGTACAACTGCAAGAGCCTGCTTCTTCTCAAGCTCAGTAACATGAGTACATATTCCAATTTCATTTTTCCAGCTTTCATAAGGTTTGCTCTCGTTGAATGCTGGCAAGATCCTATAGTTGGTAACCATTCTCTGCTGCCGATGTTCAAACAACAAAGACAAGATTTTCTCTCATTTTAACAACTTTGCTTTCTCCATTCACATTCATGTAAGGCTGCCATTTTCTTAAACCACCCCCACCCGCATTGTGTGCATGCCCAAATGAACAAGACTCAATATTTCTACCTTTGTAGCTGCATCAATATGTTGGGCCTAGGATAGATCCTCAGAGATGTTGACACCCAGGAACTAAATTTGTTCACTCTTTCGACTTGTGTATTCCCTCATCTTACCCTTTCTGAAGTCCACAATTAGTTCTTGATCTTACTGTCATTGAGTGCAGTCCACCTAACTACATGATATATCTCACTCCTGTGAAATACAGATATTTCACCATCTGAAATTCTACCAACAATAATTGTGTCGTCAACAAATTTATAGATGGCATTTGAGCTATGCCTAGCCACACAGTAAGTAATGGGTGTAGAGAGAGTAGAGCAGTGGGCTAAGCACACATCCCTGAGGTGTGCCAGTGTTGATTGTCAATGAGGCAGAGATACTGTATCCAATCCGCACAGATTGTGGTCTTCTGGTTAGTATGTTGAGGATTCAGCTGCAGAGGGAGGTACAGAGACTTCCCTGTACAATAGGAGGTATTAGAGCTTTTTGATCAGAACTATAAGAATGATCATATTAAATGCAGAGCTGGAGTCAATAAACAGCATCCTGACATAGGTATTTCTATTGTCCAGGTGACCCATGACTGCGAGAAGAGCCAGTGAGATTGTGCCTACTGTAGACTCATTGTGGCGATAGGCAAATTGTAGTGGGTTCAGCTCCTTGTTGAAATAGGAGTTAATTATAACCATAACCGACCTTTCAAAATATTTCATCACCATAGATGTGAATGCTATTAAACGATAATCGGTAAGGTAGCTCACCTTGCCTTTCTTGGGTACTAGTATGATTATTGCCCTTTTGAAGCAGGTGGGAACTTCCAACTGTAGCAGTGAGAGATTAAAAATGTCTTTAAATACTCCTGGCAGTTAGTTGGCACAGGTTTTCAACACCATACCAGGAACTGTATTGGAGCCTGTCTGTCACCTTGTGAGGGTTCACCCTCTTGAAAGAACAGTCTGATGTCAGCCTCCAAGACAGAGATCACAGAGTCACCGGATGCTGTGGGGATTCTCATTGATGTAGTTTTATTTTCCCTTTCACATGAAGCATAAAAGGCGTTGAGTTCATCTGGGAGTGAAGCTAACTCATGATGTTAGGTTTCGCTTTGTAGGAAGTAATGGCCTGCAAACCCTGCCAGAGTTGAAGTGCATTTGATTCCGCCTCTAGCCTCATTAGATTTTGTTCCTTTGCTCTTGAGCCCTCCATAAGTCGTACTTATTTTTCTTGTCCTGGGTCACCAGACTTGAATGGCACAGATCTAGCCCTCAGCAGGCTACTAACCTGGTTCATGCACAGCTTTTGAGTTTGGAGTGTGCAGTATGTTTTTGTATGGTTTCAGAATACTACCTTGTTATTTGGCTTTTGTGCCATTTATTTCTAACTTAATGTAGTTTTATGTAATACACTGTATTGCTTCTACAAAACAACACATTTCATGACATGAATCAGTGACAAACATGATTCTGATTCTAGTTTGTGATGTGTGAAAAGCAAGCAGAGTTGAAAAGGTGACGGTTATTTCTTCAGCAGTTTGAACGGGGCATGACTGCGCAAGCGCGTGGAGGTCGGCCAGTGAGAACAGCGAGAAGAATTTAAAAGGAAGACAGATTTACAGAGCGGGGGACAGAGTAGAGGGAGACAGAGTGGGAAGGCTTTGGCTCAACGGGGCTTTGGGCAACGGGTCGAGGCCAGGTAGGTTATCTGTTTAAAGTAAAGTCAGAGAGTATGTGTATGAGGCTGGTTTTCTGTGCACAGTGTCAGGTGTGGGAGGTCCCAGAGACTCCTGGACGACCACATCTGCACCAGGTGCGGTGAGCTGCAGCTCCTTAGAGACCACGTTAGGGTACTGGAGTTGCAGCTTGATGACCTTCGTCTGGTCAGGGAGAGTGAGAAATTGAGAGAGAGGAGCTATAGGCAAGTGGTCACCCCGGGACCACAGGAGACAGAGAACAGGAGAAGGAAGGGCAAGAAGCAGGTACTAGAGAGTACCCCAGTGGCTGCCCCCCTTAACAATAAATATTCCTGCTTGAGTACTGTTGGGGGGAACGGCCTACCTGGGGGAAGCAACAGTGGTCGTGCCTCTGGCACAGAGTCTGGCCCTGTGGCTCAGAAGGGTAGGGAAAGGAAGAGGATGGCAGCAGTAATAGGAGACTTTATAGTTAGGGGGTCAGATAAACGATTCTGTGGACGCAGGAAAGAAACGCGGATGGTAGTTTGCCTCCCAGGTGCCAGGGTCCAGGATGTTTCTGATCGTGGGGGTGGGATCAGAGATAGTGTCACAGCTGCAGAAAAGGAGGAAGTCATGGAGGGGTTGTCTACGGAGTCTCTGTGGGTGGAAGTTAGGAATAGGAAGGGGTCAATAACTCTACTGGGTGTATTTTACAGACCACCCAATAGTAACAGGGACATCAAGGAGCTGATAGGGAGACAGATTTGGGAAAGGAGTAATAATAATAGGGTTGTTGTGATGGGAGATTTTAATTCCCCAAATATTGATTGGCATCTGCCTAGAGTGAAGGGTTTAGATGGGGTGGAATTTGTTAGATGTGTTCAGGAAGGTTTCTTAACAGAACATGTAAATAAGTCTACAAGAGGAGAGGCTGTACTTGATCTGGTATTGGGAAATGAACCTGGTCAGGTGTCAGGTCTCTAAATTGGAGAGCATTTTGGATATAGTGATCACAATTCTGTCTCCTTTACCATAGCATTGGAGAGGGATAGGAACAGACAAGTTAGGGAAACATTTAATAGGAGTAGGGGGAACTATGAGGCCATCAGGCAGGAGCCTGGAAGCAAAAATTATAAACAGATGTTCTCCGGGAAACGTACTGAAGAAATGTGGCAAGTGTTCAGAAGATACTTGCATGGGGTTCTGAGTAGGTGAGTTCCAATGAGACATGGAAAGGATGGTAGGGTACAAGATCCATGGTGCACAAAGACTGTTGTAAATCTAGTCAAGAAGAAAAGAAGAGCTTACGAAAGGTTCAAAAAACTAGACAATGATATGAATCTGTAAGATTATGAGGCTAACAGGAAGGAGCTTACAAATGAAGTTAGGAGATCCAGAAGGGGCCATGAGAAGGCCTTGGTGGACAGGATTAAGGAAAACCCCAAGGCATTTTACAAGTATCTGAAGAGCAACAGGGTAAGATATGAGAGAATAGGACCAGTCAAGTGTGACAATGGAAAAGTGTGTATGGAACCGCAGGAAATAGTGGAGGTACTTAATGAATACTTTGCTTCAGTATTCATCACAGAAAAGGACCTTGGCGATTGTAGGGATGACTTACAGCAGACTGAAAAGCTTGAGCATGTAGACATTAAGAAAGAGGATGTGCTGGAGCTTTTGGAAAGCATCAAGTTGGATAAGTCAGCAGGACCAGACGGGATGTGTCCCAAGCTACTGTGGGAGCAAGGAATGAGATTGCTGAGCCTCTGGCAATGATCTTTGCATCATCAATGAGGATGGGAGAGGTTCCGGAGGATTGGAGGGTTGTGGATGTTGTTTCCTTGTTCAAGAAAGGGAGTTGGGATAGCCCAGGAAATTATAGGCCAGTGAGTCTTACTTCAGTGGTTGGTAAGCTGGTGGAGAAGATCCTGAGAGGTAGGATTTATGAACATTTGGACAGGTATAATATGATTAGGAATAGTCAGCATGGCTTTGTCAAAGGCAGGTCATGCCTTACAAGCCTGATTGAATTTTTTGAGGATGTGACTAAGCACGTTGATGAAGTTAGAGCTGTAGATGTAGTGTATACGGATTTTAGCAAGGCATTTGATAAGGTACTTCATGCAAGGCTTATTGTGAAAGTAAGGAGGCATGGGATCCAAGGGGACATTGCTTTGTGGATCCAGAGCTGGCTTGCCCACAGAAGGCAAAGAGTGGTTGTAGACGGGTCATATTCTGCATGAAGGCCAGTGACCAGTGGTGTGCCTCAGGAATCAGTCCTGGGACCCCTACTCTTTGTGATTTTTATAAATGACTTGGATGAAGAAGTGGAGGGATGGGTTAGTAAATTTGCTGATGACGCAAAGGTTTAGGGTGTTGTGGATCGTGTATAGGGACATTGATAGGATAAAAAACTGGGGATGGAGTTCAACCCAGGTAAGTGTGAGGTGGTTCATTTTGGTAGGTCAAAAATGATGGCGGAATATAGTATTAATGGTAAAACTCTTGGCAGTGTGGAGGATCGGAGGGATCTTGGGGTCCGAGTCCATAGAACACTCAAAGCTGCTACGCAGGTTGACTTTGTGGTTAAGAAGGCAAACGATGCATTGGCCTTCATCAATCGTGGGATTGAGTATAAGAGCCGAGAGGTAATGTTGAAGCTATATAGGACCCTGGTAAGACCCCAGTTGAAGTAATGTGCTCAATTGTGGTTGCCTCACTACAGGAAGGATGTGAAAACCATAGAAAGGGTACAGAGGAGATTTACAAGGATGTTGCCTGGGTTGGGGAGTATGCCTTATGAGAATAGGTTAAGTGAACTCAGTTTTTCTCATTGGAGCGATGGAGGATGAGAGGTGACTTGATAGAGGTGTACAAGATAATGAAAGGCATTGATCGTGTGGATAGTCAGAGGTTTTTCCCCAGGGCTGAAGTGGCTCGCATGAGAGGGCATAGTTTTAAGGTGCTTGGAAGTAGGTACAGAGGAGATGTCGGGGCTAAGTTTTTTATTCAGAGAGTGGTGAGTGCGTGGAATGGGCTGGCAGCAGCGGTGGTGGAGGCAGAAAAGATAGGGTCTTTTAAGAGACTCCTGGATGGCTACATGGAGCTTAGGAAAATAGAGGGCTATGAGTAAAGCCTAGATAGTTCTAAGGTAGGGATGTGTTTGGCACAGCTTTGTGGGCCGAAGGGCCTATATTGTGCTGTATGTTTTCTATAATAGAGGTATGGGGAAAAAATTCCTAAAGTGTAATGAACGCCAGGAACTTGCTAGTTGAAGACTGGTGTAGGCAGGAACTTTGTTATTTATAAGATTACCTGGGTAACCACAAGGTTTCAGATCAAGGGTGGGATGGGAATCCCATACATATGAGGGGAAGAAGGTAAGGTCGCTAGGTGCTTTTTAGACATTCTATTAATCCAGTTCAGGTATGGGGGAGACAGTCAGAGCAGTGGTGTGCTCCGTATGCAGTATGTGGGAAGTCAGGGTCAACACAGTTGTCCCTGATGACCACACCTGCAAAAGGTGCGTCCAGCTGCAGCTCCTATCAGCCCGAGTTAGGGAGTTGGAGCTGGAGCTGGATGAACTACGGATCATTCGGGAGGCAGAGGCAGAGATAGATAGGAGTTATCAGGAGGTAGTCACACCAAAGAACCAAGATTTAGGTGACGGTCCAGAGAGGCAGGGGGAGCAGGCAGAGAGAGCAGAGCACCCCTGCGGCCATTCCCATTAACAATAAGTATACCGTACTGGATACTGTTGATGGGGATGACCTACCAGGAATGAGTTGCAGTGGTCCTGCCTCTGGCACAGAGGTTGAACCCTCAACTAGAAAGGGGAGGAGGGAAGAGAAGAGAGTGATAGTTTTAGGGGATTCTATAGTTAGGGGGGCAGATAGGAGATTTTGTGGGGCAGATCGGGAGTCTCGGATGGTATGTTGCCTCCCTGGTGCCAGGGTCCGGGACATCTCAGATCGGGTGCAGGCTATTCTTGAGAACGAGGGCATGAACCCAGATGTAGTGGTCCATGTAGGGACCAACGATGTAGGTAAGGTGAGTGAGGGGGTCCTGCTTAGAGAGTTCAGGGAGTTAGGAGTGAAGCTGAAAGGCAGGACCTCCAGGGTGACAATCTCGGGATTGCTACCTGTGCCACGTGCGAGTGAGGTGAAGAATAGAATGATTATGCACATTAATACAAGGCTGAGAGCATGGTGCAGGAAGAAAGGGTTCAGGTTTTTGGATAATTGGTCTTTGTTCCAGGGACATTGGGATCTGTTTCGAAGGGACGGTCTACATCTGAACCGGAGGGGTACTAGCATTCTTGCAGGAGTGTTTGCCAGTGCTGCTCGGGGGGGTTTAAACTAGATGTGCAGGGGGCAGGGATCCAGATCCAGAGGGTTGGTCAGAAGGAGCATGGTATTAAATGTGTAGAAGGTTTGGGTAATCTTAAGAAGGTCATCAAAATTCAGGGTGCAATTAGCCCGATGGAAGTTCAAGGAGCTGGGTTAGGTACAGTAGACAGTCTTTTAAGCAAAGAGAGGAGGAATGGGCTAAGAATTCTATACTTGAATGCACGTAGTGTCAGAAATAAGGCAGATGAGCTTGAAGCTCAGATGAAAATGGGGAACTACAATATTGTTGGGATAACGGAGACATAGCTGCAAGGGGATCAGGCCTGGGAATTGAGTGTACCAGGGTATACGTGCTATCGTAGAGACAGAAATATGGGAAGAGGGGATGGGGTGGCCCTGTTGGTAAGGAATGAGATTCAGTCCTTAGCAAGAGGTGACTTGGGAACAGGGGAAGTAGAGTCTGTGTGGATTGAGCTGAGGAACAGCAAGGGTAAAAAGACCCTAATGGGTGTTGTGTACAGGCCCCCAAACAGTAGCGTGGATATTGGGTACAAGTTGATTAGGGAGTTAACATTGGCATGTGCTAAAGGTAATGTAGTTGTTATGGGAGATTTCAACATGCAGGTGAACTGGGAGAATCAGGTAGGTGCTGGACCCCAGGATAGGGAGTTTGTGGAGTGTCTAAGGGATGTATTTTTGGAACAGCTTGTGCTTGAGCCAACCAGGAACGAGGCTATTTTGGACTTGGTGATGTGTAATGAACAGGAATTGATAAGTGATCTTGAAGTAAAGGAGCCATTAGGAAGTAGTGATCATAACATGGTAAGTTTTTATCTACAATTTGAGAGGGATAAGGGGAGATCAGAGGTGTCCGTGTTGCAATTAAATAAAGGAGACTACGGAGCCATGAGGGAAGAGCTGGCCAAAGTTAAATGGGTGGATGCCCTGGCAGGAAAGACAGTGGATCAGCAGTGGCAGATATTCTTGGGCATAATACAAAAGATGCAAAAGCAGTTCATTCCAATGAGAAGGAAGGATTCAAAGAGGGGGAAGGGGCCACAGTGGTTGACAAAGGAAGTCAGAGATTGTATAGCATTAAAGAAAAAGAAGTATGACAGGGCTAAGATGAGTGGGAATACAGATGATTGGGAAAGTTTTAAGGAGCAGCAGATCTTAACTAAAAAAGCAATACGGAGAGAAAAAATCAGGTATGAGCTCAGTCTAGCCAGGAATATAAAAGGGGATAGCAAAAGCTTTTTTAGCTATGTGAAGAGAAAGAAGATAGTTAAGAACAATGTTGGCCCCTTGAAGAATGAATTGGGAGAAATTGTTATGGGAAACAGGGAAATGGCAATAGAATTTAATGCGTACTTTAGATCTGTCTTCACCAGGGAGGACATAAGCAACCTCCCAGATTTTTGGATGGGCCAGGGTCATAAGATATCAGAGGAATTGAGACAGATTGACATTAGGAAAGAAACTGTGATGAGTAGACTGGTAGGACTGAAGGCTAATAAATCCCCGGGTCCAGATGGTCTGCATCCGAGGGTTCTAAAAGAGGTGGCTCAGGAAATTGCGGATGCATTGGTAATCATTTTCCAATGTTCCTTAGATTCAGGATCAGTTCCTGAAGGTTGGAGAGTGGCTAATGTTATCCCACTTTTCAAGAAGGGAGGGAAGGAGAAAACGGAGAACTATCGCCCTGTTAGCCTAACGTCAGTCGTGGGGAAGATGCTTGAGTCCATTATTAAGGACGAAATAGTGGCACATCCAGATGGCAGAAATAGGATTAGGCCGAGCCAGCATGGATTTACCAAGGGCAAATCATGCTTGACTAATCTGTTGGAGTTTTTTGAGGGTGTAACAAGGATGTTAGACGAGGGTAAGCCAGTGGATGTTGTATACCTAGATTTTCAGAAGGCATTCGATAAGGTGCCACATAGGAGATTGGTGAGTAAAATCAGAGCTCATGGCATTGGGGGCAGGGTTTCAACATGGATAGAAAACTGGTTGACAGATAGAAAGCAAAGGGTAGCAGTGAATGGGTGTTTCTCGGACTGGCTGGAGGTGACTAGTGGGGTACCACAGGGCTCTGTATTGGGACCACAGCTCTTTACGATTTATGTCAATGATTTAGATGAGGGCATTGAAAACTATATCAGCAAGTTTGCTGACGATACTAAACTGGGTGGCAGTGTGACATGCGAAGAGGACGTTAGGAGAATACAGGGAGACTTGGATAGGCTGGGTGAGTGGGCAGATACTTGGCAGATGTCATTCAATGTGAATAAATGTGATGTTATCCACTTTGGAAGCAGGAACAAGAGGGCAGAGTATTGTCTGAACGGTGTAGAGTTAGGTAAGGGAGAAATGCAAAGAGACCTAGGAGTCCTAGTTCACCAGTCAATGAAGGTGAATGAGCAAGTGCAACAGGCAGTGAAGAGGGCAAATGGAATGTTGGCCTTTGTTACAAGGGGAATTGAATACAAGAGCAAGGATGTCCTTTTGCATTTGTACAGGGCCCTGGTGAGACCACACCTGGAATATTGTGTACAGTTTTGGTCTCCAGGTTTAAGGAAGGACATTCTGGCAGTTGAGGAAGTGCAGCGTAGATTCACTAGGTTGATTCCTGGGATGGCAGGGCTGTCTTACGCAGAGAGATTGGAGAGATTGGGCTTGTACACGCTGGAATTGAGGAGATTGAGAGGGGATCTGATTGAAACGTTTAAGATAATTAAAGGATTTGATAGGATTGAGGCAGGAAATATGTTCTAGATGTTGGGAGAGTCCAGTACCAGAGGGCATGGATTGAGAATAAGAGGTCAGTTATTTAAAACAGAGTTGAGGAAGAGCTTCCTCTCCCAGAGAGTTGTGCAGGTGTGGAATGCACTACCTCGGAAGACGGTGGAGGCCAATTCTCTGGATGCTTTCAAGAAGGAGCTGGATAGATATCTGATGGATAGGGGAATCAAGGGATATGGGGACAAGGCAGGGACTGGGTATTGATAGTGAATGATCAGCCATGATCTCAGAATGGCGGTGCAGACTCGAGGGGCCGAATGGTCTACTTCTGCACCTATTGTCTATTGTCTATATGTGAGGCTGCACCTGAATGTTGTCTGCAGTTTATGGTCGCTTTGCCTTAAGAACAAAGGAAACTGAGGTGTAACCTTATAGAGGTGTATAAAATTATGAGGATCACAGTCTTTAACCAAGGTGAGGGCAGTCCTAAACCAGAGGTGGGAGAGAAGTGATGGTACAGTGTGCTTCCCAATGAAGTGTTGGAGGTGGATACAGTGATATTACATGGATAAGAAACATTTAGGGGTCAGACACTGGTGAGATCAGCTCAGGAAGGCACCTTGGTTGGCAAAGGCAAGTTGATCTGAAGAACCTGTTTCTGTGTGACTATAAATAGCTGCATTTTGGCAGGCATGAATGTGATGGGCCAAATAACTGTATTTTGTGTCATAAATGTAAATGATTTTGTGATTGAAGAGAGAAGTTAGCCTGGTCCTTGGGTGTTGCTGTAACCAAACTAATGGCAGCTTGTGTTTTTTGCTCCCTTCTTAATCCTGGTAGGACTGTGGTTGGGGTAATCTAATTGCTACTGTGGTCTGTTCATGTCTGTAGGTAAAAGAACACCTTGGCGTGGAATCTTGCTGTTTGGCCCTCCAGGTACAGGAAAATCCTACCTGGCCAAAGCTGTAGCAACAGAGGCCAATAACTCCACATTCTTCTCTGTGTCTTCATCTGACCTCATGTCAAAGTGGTTAGGAGAAAGTGAGAAGTAAGTGAAATCTCTGATATCTGCACCCATGATCTTCTGTGTAAGGAGCAGTTCCATCTTTCAGCACACAGGACTTAAAGAAGTAAAAGTGTGGATATCTGGACATGTTCACTTTCAAACAAGAGAAAATCTGCAGATGCTGGAAATCCAACACAGAAAATGCATGAGGAACTCAGCAGGCCAGGCAGCATCTATGGAAAAGAGTAATTGTTGACTGTTGACTCTTTTTCATTGATGCTCCATGTTCACTTGCAGTCTGTTTTATTGAGAACAGAAAGAAACATGACTGCATTGTAGTTATTTATGTCAATAGCCATTCAGCTTTCTTCGCATGTTCAAAGAATTTAAGTCCTTGGGGGATTGCTCTATTTGGTTTGAAGGTTAGACCTATAACATTAGAAATGGTAGATCAGGCTCAACCTTTGGTCTTGGTTGAAAGGAGTGAGCTGATGTAAAATGAAACTTTCTGGTGAAACACAGTGTTTGTTGGACTTTGTGTAAGAACTAGTACCCAAGTCCAACAAGCACTGATTAGCCCAGAGTGTTATTTCAGTAAAATTGATACAGAGAATATTATCAGGATGCTTTGTGAAATTAATTTAGATTTTTTTTAGTGGATAAACAAAGAGTTACTGATGCAGTTGACATTTCGAGTTGAGACCAGGACAGGATGGTTTATCCATTTCCATTGATGCTGTCTGGCCTGCTGAGTTCCACCATTTTGTGTGTGTTACTCTGGATTTCCAGTGTCTTCGGAATCTCTTGTGTTGAAACAAGTTGTGTGTTTATGTTGTACCTCTCTGTCTTTGACCTCTGGAAGAGTGAACTCCACTTATTCAGCAAAAACAGCTTCTATCTATACTAAACCTTTACCACAAGCTGCTTCTGTGTGACTCCAGCACGTAGAAGTATCAGGAATGATGATGTAGAGCTTGTTCAGGAAGTGGGTTTTAAGCAATATCCTAACAGAGTGGGAGTTAGAGATGTTGAAGCAAATTCCAGAATTTTGGACTTTGCATAGCTGATAAATGACAGTTGCTGTGGTTAACCTGAGAAAATTGGGATGTCAAGGAACTCGGAGATTTCTGCAACTGAGGGAAGAACCAAACGTACTGTTCATTGCTCATTTGTTTTCCCCATTAGGCTTGATTCATCCTCTTCACGATCCTGGATGATGCTCAGATACTCTTTACCACTGCTTGGTGAACTAATTAAAATTCTGATCTTCATTCTTAAATTCACAGAGTCTATGAAGTCTGGTTAGCATTTGAAAGGCATGGGGGTGTATGGTGTAGTTCAGGACAATTGGATAAAAAATTGGCTTAAAGGAAGAAAGCAGAGGGTAGTTGTCGAAGGAAAGTATTCTGCCTGGAGGTCAATGACTAGTGGATTGCCGTAAGGATCTGTCCTGGGACCCCTGCTACTTGTGATTTTTATAAATGACCTGGATGTAGAGGCTGAAAGATGGGTTAGTAAGTTTGTGGATGACATGAAGATTGGAGGAGTTGTGGATGGAGCTGTACGTTGTCAAAGGTTACAAGAGGATATAGACAGGCTGCAGAGTTGGGCAGAAAAATGGTAGATGGAGTTTAATCCGGATAAATGTGAGGTGATGCATTTTGGAAGGACAAACCAGAAGACTGAGTACAGGTTTAATGATCAGTTACTTAAGAGTGTGGATGAACAAAGGGACCTTGGGGTTCAAATCCATACATCCCTCAAGGTCGCTGCGCAGGTTGATAGGGTAGTTAAGAAGGCCTGTTGGATGCTAGGCTTCATTAACAGGGGGATTAAGTTCAAGAGTAGAGAGGTCATGTTGCAACTCTACAAATCTCTGGTGAGACCGCACTTAAGAGTATTGTGTTCAATTCTGGTCAGCTCATTATAGGAAGGATGTGGAAGCTATGGAGAGGATGCAGATGAGATTTACCAGGATGTTGCCTGGATTGGAGAACAAGTCATATGAAGCAAGGTTAGCAGAGCTGGGATTTTTCTCTTTGGAGCATAGAAGAATGAGAGGGGACTTGATAGAGGTCTACAAGATTATGAGAGGCATAGATAGGGTGGATAGTCAGAACCTGTTTCCCAGGGCACCAATAGCAAACACCAGAGGGCATATGTACAAAATTAAGGGAGGGAAGTTTAGGGGAGACATCAGGGGTAAGTTTTTTACACAGAGGGCTGTGAGTGCCTGGAATGATTTGCCAGGGATGGTGGTGGAGGCTAAAACATTAGGGGTATTTAAGAGCCTCTTGGACAGGCACGTGATGAAAGAAAAATGGAGGGTTATGGGGTAGTGTGGGTTTAGTACTATTTTTTTAAGGATTATGTGGGTCGGCACAACATGGAGGGCTGAAGGGCCTGTACTGTGCTGTAGTTTTCTGTGATTCTATGGTAATCTCCTTCACCTTTCAGAGATCCTTTTTTAAATCTTTTCCTTAAAAGATCTTCTAGGAGAATTCTTACAATACAGAATACAGACCCCTTGGCCTGACTCATCCATGCTGATCAAATTGCCTAACTTACTTCATTCCATTTGGCCCATATCCCAAGGGTTCCTAACCTGGGGTCCACAGTCCCATGGTCAGATTCCATGGCATAAAGAAGGTTAGGAACCCCTATCCTACCCCTTTCCAACTGCCTTTTGTGTATGTGTGCAAGACTTGTTGGGTAATCCTGTAACCCAAATCAAAAATGAAGTACGTGGATTCCAAAAATGAAGACATACTCAAATGGTAAAATAGTACAATCATGGCTGACAAGAGAAGTCAAAGCCATTGTGAAAGCAAAAGAAAGGGCATACAACAAAGCAAAAGTTAGTGGGAAAATGGAGGATTGGGAAGTTTTTAAAAGCCTACAGAGAACAACTAAAAAAAACCATTAGAAGGGAAAAGATGAAATATGAAAGCAAGCTAGCAAATAATATCAAAGTAGATAGTAAAAGGTTTTTCAAGTATGTTAAAATTAAAAGAAATGAGAGTGGATATAGGCCAGCTAGAAAATAAGGCTGGAGAAATAATAATGGGGGACAGGGAGATAGCTGATGAAGTAAATGAGTATTTTGCATCAGTCTTCACCGTGGAAGACTCTAGCAGTATGCCTGATGTTGTAGTGTGTTAAGGAAGAGAAGTGGGTGCAGTTACTGTTACAAGGGAGAAGATGCTCAAAGCGCTGCAAGACCTAAAGGTGCATAAGTCACCTGGACCAGAGGAACGGCACCCTAGGATTCCGGAAGAGGTAGCGTTAGAGATTGTGGTGACATTAGAAATGATATTTCAAAAATCATTGAATTTTGGCATGGTGCCAGAGAACTTGAAAATTGCAGATGTCACTCCACTCTTTAAGAAAGGAGGAAAGCAGCAGAAGGGAAATTATAGACCAGTTAGCCTGACCTCAATGGTTTGGAAGAAGTTAGAGTCAATTGTTAAGGATGAGGTGATGGAGTACTTGGTGACACAGGACAAGATTGTAAAAAGTCAGCATGGTTTCCTTCAGGGAAAACTCTGCCTGACGAACTTGTTGGAATTCTTTGAGGAGATTACAAGTAGGATAGATAAAGCAGGTGCAGAAGATGTTGTATATTTGGACTTTCAGATGGCCCTTGACTAAGTGCCACACATTGAGGCTGCTTACCAAGTTAGGAGCCCCTAGTATTACAGGAAAGTTACTAACATGGTTACAGACACAAGGAAATCTGCAGATGCTGGAAATTCAAACAACACACACAAAATGCTGGTAGAACACAGCAGGCCAGGCAGCATCTATAAGGAGAAGCACTGTCGACGTTTCGGGCCGAGACCCTTCGTCAGGACATGATAACATGGTTACAGCATGGGATGATTGATAGGAGGCAGTGAGTGGGAATAAAAGGGCCCTTTTATGGTTAGCTGCCAGTGACTAGTGGTGTTCCGCAGGGGTCGGTGTTGGGATCACTTTTTATGCTGTATATAAATGATTTAGATGATGGAATAGATGGCTTCACACACAAAATGCTGGTGTTTCAAGCAACAGATGGCTTTGTTGCCAAGATTGCAGATGATATGAAGATTGGTGGAGGGGTGGGTACTGTTGAAGGAACAGGTAGGATGCAGAAGGACTTAGGCAGGTTAGGAGAATGGGCAAGAAAGTGGCAAATGAAATACAATGTTGGAAAATGCATGGTCATGCACTTTGGTAGTAGAAATAAAATGTGCAGACTATTTTCTAAGTGGGGAGAATATTCCAGGAATCTGAGATGCAGAGGGACTAGGGACTCCATGTGCAGAACACCCTGAAGATTAACTTGCAGGTTGAGTTGGTGGTGATGAAGGCAAATGCCATGTTAGCATTCATTTCAAGAGGTCTAGAATACAAGAGCAAGGATGTGATGCTGAAGCTTTATAAAGCACTGGTGAGGCCTCACCTTGAGTATTGTGAACAGTTTTGGGCCCCTCATCTTAGAAAAGATGTACTGGCATTGGAAAGGGTCCAGAGGAGGTTCACAAGGATGATTCCAGGAATGAAAGGGTTATCGTACAGAGAACATATGATGGCTCTGGGTCTGTATTTGCTGGAATTCAGAAGGATGAGGGGGTGTCTCATTGAAACCTTTCAAATGTTGAAAGGCCTAGACAGAGTAGATGTGGAAAGAATGTTTCCCATGGTGAGAGAGTCTAGGACAAGAGGACACAGCCTCAGGATAGAGGGGTGCCCTTTCAAAACAGAGATGCCGAGAAAGTTCTTTAGCCAAAGGGTGGTGAATTTGTGGAATTTGTTGCCAGGTTGTTGGGTGTATTTAAAGCAGAGATTGATAGGTTCTTGTGATTGGACATAGCATCAAAGGTTATGGGGAGAAGGCCAGGAACTGGGGTTGAGGAGGAGATTTTAAAAAATAGATCAGCTCTGGTTGAATGCTGGAGCAGACTCAGTGGGCCAGATGGCCTAATTCTGCTCCTACGTCTTATGGTCTAACCCTTAACATTTTGCCCACAGTTTCCTCTCCACAAACTTCTCCAAGAGCCTTTTGTACGTATCAGGTAATCAGTGCTGTTTCCTTTTCTCCCTCAGGCTTGTGAAGAATCTGTTTGAGTTGGCCCGACAGCATAAACCCTCCATTATATTTATTGATGAGGTTGATTCCCTTTGTGGATCGAGGAATGAAAATGAGAGTGAAGCAGCCAGGCGCATCAAAACAGAATTTTTGGTCCAGATGCAAGGTATGATAGAGCCGTTGTCACTCTCAGGCAAACCAATATATTTCATAGGCAGTTCAGTCTAGTAGTACATGGTTTTTGGAAGTGGTGTCACAGATAGAATAGGTGGTGAAGATACTGGCCTTCATCAGTTAAGACATTGAGTATTGAACTTGCAATGAAATGCTGCAATTGTACGAGACCTTGGTGCAGCTGTGTTTGGAATATTGTTTTCAGTTCTAGGGAAGTGGAGGTGCACAAGTGATTTGCATGAGTATTGTCAGGACACAAGGTATTGAGTTACAGAGAGACGTTGGGCCTTTTTTCCTTGGAGCGTAGAAGGATGAAGGGTAATCTTACAGAGATGTTTTATAATTAAGAGGGGCAGAGATGGGGTGAATGTGCAGTCTTTTTCTCAGGTCTGAGGAATCAAGAACCAGAGGACATCAGTTTAAGATAAGATGGGAGAGATTTCATAGGAACTTGAGAGGCAGCGTTTTCACCCAGTGGGTGGTCATTATACTGAATGAGCTGCCAGAAGAAATGGTCAAGTGGGTACTTAAATTTTTAAAATTTTATTGTACATTTTTTGTGATAAAAATGTTCAGAGAGATATGGGTCAAACACAGGTAAATGGGACTAGACTTGATGGGAATCATGGTTACCATGCTTTTGAAGAATCCATTGGGATCCAGGAAAATTTGGCCAGGTGGATTCAGAATTGGCTTGCCTGCAGAAGGCAGAGGGTTGTGGTGGAGGGAGTACACTCAGATTGGAGGGTTGTGACCTCAAGGTGTCCCACAAGGATCTGTTCTGGGACCTCTACATATCATGATTTTTTTATTAACGACCTGGATGTGGGGGTAGAAGGGTGGGTTGGCAAGTTTGCAGACAACACAAAGGTTTGTGGTGTTGTAGATAGTGTAGAGGATTGTTGAAGATTGTAGAGGATTGTTGAAGATTGCAGAGAGACTTTGATAGGATGCAGAAGTGGGCTGAGAAGTGGCAGATGGGGTTCAACCCGGAGAAGTGTGAGGTGGTACTCTTTGGAAGGACAAACTCCAAGGCAGAGTACAAAGTAAATGGCAGGATACTTGGTAGTGTGGAGGAGCAGAGGGATCTGGGGGTACATGTCCACAGATCCCTGAAAGTTGCCTCACAGTTAGATAGGGTAGTTAAGAAAGCTTATGGGGTGTTAGCTTTCATAAGTCAAGGGATAGAGTTTAAGAGACACGATGTAATGATGCAGCTCTATAAAACTCTAGTTTGGCCACACTTGGAGTACTGTGTCCAGTTCTGGTCGCCTCACTATAGGAAGGATGTGGAAGCATTGGAAAGGGTACAGAGGAGATTTACCAGGATGCTGCCTGGTTTAGAGAGTATGGATTATGATCAGAGATTAAGGGAGCTAGGGCTTTACTCTTTGGAGAGAAGGAGGATGAGAGAAGACATGATGATGTGTACAAGATATTAAAAGGAATAGACAGAATGGACAGCCAGTGCCTCTTCCCCAGGGCACCACTGCTCAGTACAAGAGGACATGACTTTAAGGTAAGGGGAGGGAAGTTCAAGGGGGATATTAGAGGAAGGTTTTTCACTCAGAGAGTGGTTGGTGCGTGGAATGCACTGCCTGAGTCAGTGGTGGAGGCAAATGCACTAGTGAAGTTTAAGAGACTACTAGAGAGGTATATGGAGGAATTTAAGGTGGGGGGTTATATGGGAGGCAGGGTTTGAGGGTTGGCACAACATTGTGGGCCGAAGGGCCTGAAATGTGCTGTACTGTTCTGTGTTTTATTCACTGTGATTTCACCAACTTCAGGTGTTGGGAATAGCAGTGATGGAATCTTGGTTCTAGGAGCCACAAACATCCCGTGGGTGCTGGATTCTGCCATTCGAAGGAGGTCAGCCTGCAATGTACCATTTCACATTGAATTTTCATACATTTTCATCCATCGTGAAAACATTGATAAGTTTTTTTTTGTTCTGTCAAAGATTTGAGAAACGGATTTATATCCCATTGCCAGAGGAGCCAGCAAGAATCCACATGTTTAAGATACACCTAGGCACGACCCCACACTGCCTCACAGAGCCAGACTTCAGAGAACTGGGCAGAAAAACAGAAGGATATTCTGGAGCAGACATCTGCATTATTGTACGCGATGCACTAATGCAGCCAGTGAGGAAAGTACAATCGGCAACCCATTTTAAAAAGGTAAGTAGTGGTTGATAGGGAGTCATATAACCCTCCTAGGCTAATCATTTGTTGGGTAAGGTTATCAATTGGATGGTTTTTCAGAAAAATGCAGGTTGCAGAGATTTTAGGAAATCAAAATGCTGCAGATGTTAGTCACACATCACAGAAACTGTGAAGGAGTTGTGGAACATAGAAATGCTGAACACCTTGATCAAAGGGTATATTTGTAACTGAGATTAGAAAATTGAAATGCAATTATAAATACTGAAAACACACAACAGGTCTGGCAATATTTTAAATTTAATTACAACTGAAATTTGGTAATATGTAAGGCCTTTACATCCAGCTTGTGAAGATTTGATTCTAGATCAGGATTAGGAAGTATGTCTCTTCAGCCTGTTCTGCCCCTGAATAAGATGATAGCAGATGCTGAGGAACAGGCTGAAGAGACATACTTCCTCATCCTGATCTAGATTCAAATCTTCACAAGCTGGATGTAAAGGTCTCTCCAGACAAGGTCAGAACAGTCTGACTAGGTTTGGCAGTGTCTTGTTGGAGTGTTATACAGCACAAAAATAGGCCCTTCGGCTGACCAAGATACCTATCTACACTGATCCCATTTGCCTACATATCCCTTTGAACCTTCTCATCTACACCTCTCCAGATGTCTTTTCAGCTTTGCAATTTACACACCTCTACTACTTGTTCTGGAATGTTCTGCCATAAACCCACGAACCTCTGGAATAAACCTGTCGCTCAGGAACCCTCCAAATTATCTATGCCATAACCATATAACAATCACAGCACGGAAACAGGCCATCTCGGCCCTCCTAGTCCGTGCCGAACCCTTAATCTCACCTAGTCCCACCTACCCGCACTCAGCCCATAACCCTCCACTCCTTTCCTGTCCATATACCTATCCAATTTTACCTTAAACGACACAACTGAACTGGCCTCTACTACTTTTACAGGAAGCTCATTCCACACAGCTATCACTCTCTGAGTAAAGAAATACCCCCTCGTGTTTCCCTTAAACTTCTGCTCCCTAACTCTCAAATCATGTCCTCTCGTTTGAATCTCCCCTACTCTCAATGGAAACAGCCTATTCACGTCAACTCTAACTATCCCTCTCAAAATTTTAAATACCTCGATCAAATCCCCCCTCAACCTTCTACGCTCCAATGAATAGAGACCTAACTTGTTCAACCTTTCTCTGTAACTTAAGTGCTGAAACCCAGGTAACGTCCTAGTAAATCGTCTCTGCACTCTCTCTAATTTATTGATATCTTTCCTATAATTCGGTGACCAGAACTGTACACAATATTCCAAATTTGGCCTTACCAATGCCTTGTACAATTTTAACATTACATCCCAACTTCTGAGCTCAATGCTTTGATTTATAAAGGCCAGCGTTCCAAAAGCCTTCTTCACCACCCTATCTACATGAGACTCCACCTTCAGGGAAATATGCACTGTTATTCCGAGATCTCTCTGTTCCTCTGCATTCCTCAATGCCCTACCATTTACCCTGTATGTTCTATTTAGATTATTCCTGCCAAAATGCAGAACCTCACACTTCTCAGCATTAAACTCCATCTGCCAACGTTCAGCTCATTCTTCTAACCAGCATAAATCTCCCTGCAAGCTTTGAAAAACCACCTCATTATCCACAACACCTCCTACCTTAGTATCATCGGCATACTTACTAATCCAATTTACCACCCCATCATCCAGATCATTTATGTATATTACAAACAACATTGGGCCCAAAACAGATCCCTGAGGCACCCCGCTAGTCTCTGGCCTCCATCCCGATAAACAATTATCCACCACTACTCTCTGGCATCTCCCATCTAGCCACTGTTGAATCCATTTTATTACTCCAGCATTAATAACATTAATAACTCCAGCATTAATTAACGACTGAATCTTCTTAACTAACCTTCCATGTGGAACTTTGTCAAAGGCTTTGCTGAAGTCCATATAGACTACATCCACTGCCATACCCTGGTCAACATTCCTCGTAACTTCTTCAAAAAATTCAATAAGGTTTGTCAAACATGACCTTCCACGCACAAATCCATGCTGGCTACTCCTAATCAGATCCTGTCTATCCAGATAATTATAAATACTATCTCTAAGAATACTTTCCATTAATTTACCCACCACTGATGTCAAACTGACAGGTCTATAATTGCTAGGCTTACTTCTAGAACCCTTTTTAAACAATGGAACCACATGAGCAATGCGCCAATCCTCCGGCATAATCCCCGTTTCTAATGACATCATAAAGATCTCTGTCAGAGCTCTTGCTATCTCTACACAAACTTCCCTCAAGGTCCTGGGGAATATCCTGTCAGGACCCGGAGATTTATCCACTTTTAAATTTCTTAAAAGCGCCAGTACTTCCACCTCTTTAATTGTCATAGGTTCCATAACTTCCTTACTTGTTTCCCACACCTTACACAATTCAATATCCTTTTCCTTAGTGAATACCGAAGAGAAGAAATCGTTCAAAATCTCTCCCACCTCCCTCGGCTCCACACATAGCTGACCACTCTGATTCTCTAAGGGGCCAATTTTATCCCTCACTATCCTCTTGCTTTTAATATAACTGTAGAAACCTTTCGGATTTACTTTCACCTTATTTGCCAAACCAACCTCGTATCTTCTTTTAGCTTTTCTAATCTCTTTCTTAAGATTCCTTTTACGTTCTTTATATTCCTCGAGCAATTCCTTTACTCCATGCTGCCTATATCTATTGTAGACATCCCTCTTTTTCTGAACCAAATTTCTAATATCCCTTGAAAACCATGGTGCTTTCAAACCTTTAACCTTTCCTTTCAACCTAACAGGAACATAAAGATTCTGTACCCTCATAATTTCACCCATAAATGACCTCCATTTCTCTATTACATCCTTCCCATAAAACAACTTGACCCAATCAACTCTCTCTAAATCCCTTCGCATCTCCTCAAAGTTAGCCTTTCTCCAATCAAAAATCTCAACTCTAGGTCCTGTCCTGTCCTTCTCCATAATTATATTGAAGCTAATGCTATTGTGATCACTGGACCCAAAGTGCTCCCCAACACATACATCTGTCAGCTGACCTATCGCATTCCCTAACAGGAGATCCAACACTGCCCCATCTCTAGTCGGTACTTCTATATATTGTTGCAAAAAAATTATCCTGCACACATTTCACAAACTCTAAACCATCCAGCCCTTTTACAGAATGAGCTTCCCAGTCTACGTGTGGAAAATTAAAATCTCCCACAATCACCACCTTGTGTTTACTACAAATATCTGCTATTTCCTTACACATTTGCTCTTCCAACTCACGCTCCCCATTAGGTGGCCTATAATACACTCCTATCAGTGTTACTACACCTTTCCCATTCCTCAATTCCACCCAAATAGCCTCCCTAGAGGAGCTCTCTAATCTATCCTTCCAAAGCACCGCCATAAGATTTTCTCGGACAAGCAATGCAACACCTCCTCCTCTGGCCCCTCCTACTCTATCACACCTGAAGCAACTAAATCCAGGAATATTTAGTTGCCAATCACACCCTTCCTGCAACCATGTTTCACTAATAGCTACAACATCATAATTCCAGGTATCAATCCACGCTTTAGGCTCATCCACCTTTCTTACAATGCTCCTAGCATTAAAATAGATACATTTAAGATACTCTCCACCTCCTCCTCTCTTTTCATCCCTAACAATGCATTCAAATTTATTATCCTTTTCTTTCTTCTCCCCTACATCTTTGGGCTGAGCGCAGCCCATCTCCATCACCTGCCTTTCCTCCCTCACACACTGTCTCTTTACTTGCTCTACTGGTGAACTAACCTCCTCTCCCATAGTTTCCTCAAATTGATTCCCGCCCCCCCCCCCCCCCATCTTACTAGTTTAAAGTCTGCCCTGTAGCCCTAGCAAACCTCCCCGCTAGGATATTGGTCCCCCCAGGATTCAAGTGTAACCCGTCCTTCTTGAACAGGTCACGCCTGCCCCAGAAGAGGTCCCAATGATCCAGAAACTTGAATCCCTGCCCCCTGCTCCAATCCCACAGCCACGCATTCATCCTCCACCTAATTCCATTTCTACTCTCACTGTCGCGTGGCACAGGCAGTAATCCCGAGATTACTACCTTTGCGGTCCTTCTTCCTAACTCCCTATACTCTCGTTTCAGGACCTTTTCCCCTTTCCTACCTATGTCATTGGTACCTACATGTACCACGACCTCTGGCTCCTCACCCTCCCACTTCAGGATATCTTGGACGCGATCAGAAACGTCCCGAACCCTGGCACCAGGGAGACAAATTACCATCCGGGACTCCCGATCACCTCCACAGAACCGCCTGTCTGAACCCCTGACTATCGAGTCCCCTATTACTATGATCCTCTTTCTTCTATCCCTACCCTTCTGAGCTACGGGGCCGTCCTCTGTGCCGGAGGCCCGGCCACTGTCACTTCCACAGGTATGCTGTCCCCCCCAACAGTACTCAAACATGAGTACTTATTGTCAAGGGGTACAGCCACTGGGGTACTCTCTAGTACCTGCCTCTTCCCCTTCCTGACCGTGACCCACCTATCTGCCTCCCATGGCCCTGGAGTGACCACCTGCCTGTAACTCCTCTCAATCACCTCCTCACTCTCCCTGACCAGGCAAAGGTCATCGAGCTGCAGCTCCAGTTCCCTAACTCGGTCCTTCAGGAGCTGCAGTTCGGTGCACCTGGCGCAGATGTGGATGTCCGGGAGGCTCGGAGACTCCAGGACCTCCCACATCCGACACCGAGAACAACAAGCTGCCCTCACACTCATACCTCCCAAATAACTGAAAATACAAGAACTAAAAGATAAGTCTACTGTGCCCTCTTCCGCCTAAGCCCCCTGAGCCCAAGCCCTGCACTCCGCTCCCGGCGCACTCCACTGCCCGCAAATGAAGCTGCCCGCTTCTTAAGGCTGAGTTCTTTTTATATCTTCCCTCCTTCCCAGGCCTCCTTCATGCGCCTGCGCAGACCTGCCTCTCAGAACTCCAAGCTGAGACGCAATTGGACTATTTGACAATGGCCGCCGCCGCACTTCCTCTCAAAGCCTCGCTGTCCTCTTCCAAAAGAGAACTACCTCACTCAGTCTTCTCCTTTTTATATCTTCCCGCCTTCCCAGGCCTCCTTCACGCGCCTGCGCAGTCCCACCTCTCAGAACTCCAATCTGAGACGCAATTGGACAATTTGAAAATGGCCGCCGCCGCACTTCCTCTCAAAGCCTCGCTGTCCTCTTCCAAAAGAGGACTATGCCTCTCATAACTTTATATTTTAGTAAGCCTGTATTCAGTGCTAGGGAGGATATTGGAAATAATTGTTAAGGATAAGATTTACATGCATTTGGTAAAAACATAGTTTGCTTAGGGACAGTAAGCATGGCTTTGTGTGGGGCAAATCACGTCTTACAAACTGTCTTAATTTTTCTCAGGAGGTGATGAAACTGATTGACAAAGGTAAAACTGGATGTTGTCTATATGAATTTTAGTAAGGTGTTTGACAAGGTCCCTCATGGGAAATTTATCCCGAACAATAAGCCATGGGATGCACAGTGATTTGTAGTTTGGTTATTGCTGAACCAAGATGGTTGTGAAGGCTTGAAAATCAGATGTTACCAAATTTCAGCTGTAATTTAAAACAACTGCAGATACTAGACATTTAAATAAAAACAGAAAATGCTGAAAAGGCTAGCAGTTCAGGCAGCAGCTGAGGAAACATCTCCAGTTTGAAACATTAACTATTTTTCTTTCCATAAATACTGCCAGACCTCCTATGAATTTTCAGTATTTATTATCACTTTTCAATCTTCTAATCTCAGTCATGCAATCAAAGTCTTTATAGAGTTTGAAATTAAAAGGATCAATACATTCTTCATATCACTATGTTGAACATCCCTTTCACTTAACCTGTTTTTATGTGAAGCTGCTGGATGAGATGGCAGTGAGCCCAAGTGTTTCACTAGCTGACCTGTTTAGATTGAATTGAGATTCTTTGCTCTTAAGTTGAAGTAATGTAAACTGACCTGTTCTTCATTAGATGAAAGGTCCATCCAGAACAAACCCAAATGTGATGGTGGATGACCTTTTGACACCCTGTTCTCCTGGGGACCCAGCTGCCGTTGAGATGACCTGGGTGGATGTTCCCAGTGATAAGCTGCTGGAGCCTGTGGTTTGCATGGTAAGACAGCGGTTGTGCACCTCTGCTGTGGCCTTGTGCACTATAATGATATAATGCCTGGAATGTAGGGGAGGTGATGGAATAAGAAAGGCTGCTGTGTCTCCGTCCATGGCCCTCAGTTCAGTCGACTACACTAGCAATAATAACTCTGGGTGTGAAGTGAGCTGGATTTGTAGAAATTTATTTTTCAACTGACTGGTATAAAGACTGTTGAGTTCTTACATTTAGCATTTATGCCTTCTTTGATCAGATGTTTCTCCCTGCTCACTCCCAATATTATGGTTTCCTACGCCATCCATTTCTCTTTCAGTCTTAATCACAGAATTACACTGCATGTGAGCAGGCTATTCGACTCAATTTGTCCATACCAACTAAGGTGTCTACCTGACCTAGTCCCATTTGGCCCACATCCTTTTCTATCCATAAACCTGTCCAAATATCTTTTAAATATTGCTATGAACCCAGCTGACAGCTTGTTTTAGGCGTTTGCCACCTCTCTGTGTGGTAAACCTTGCCTCACAGGTCATCTTTAAATCTCTCCCTCTCCACTTCAAATCTATACCCTCTAGTTTTAAACTCTCCAACCCTTTTCAGCTTGGCTGGCAGTGACTAGTGGTGTTGCTCAGAGGTCAGTATTGGGACCACTACTTTTTACATTGTCAATAATTTAGAGAATGGAATTGATGGCTTTCTAGCAAAGTTTGCAGATGATACAAAGAAAGATGGTGCTCAACTGAGAAAGCAATGCAATTGCAGACGGACTTGGACAAATTGGAAGAGTGGGTAAAAAAAAGTGGTGGATGGAAGTGCTGGGAAGTATATAATAATCTATTTTAGTAATAGAAACGAAAGTGCAGACTACTATCTAAATGGAGAGAAAATTCAAACATCAGAGGTGCAAAGGGACTTAAGAGCCCTCGTGCAAGGCTCCCAGAAGGTTAATTTGCAGGTTGAGTCTGTGGTAAAAAAGGCAAATGCAATGCTGGCATTCATTTCAAGGGGAATAGAATATAAAAACAAGAAGGTATTGCTAAGACTGTATTCAGGCCGCACTTGGAATATTGTCAACAGTTTTGGACCCCATTATCTCAGAAAGGATGTGTTGTCATTGGAGAGAGTCCAAAGGAGGTTTGTGAGGATGATTCTGGGAATGAAGGGGTTAACATATGACAAGCACTTGGCAGCTTTGGACCTGTACTCACTAGAATTTAGAAGAATATGGGGGGGGGGGGGGTGGGATCTCATTGAAATTACCCAATATTGAATGGACTAGATAAGGTGGATGTGGGAGGATGGTTTCTATGGTGGGGGTTTCCAAAACCAGAGGGCATAGCCACAAAATTGAGGGACAACCCCTTAGAACAGAAGTAAGGATTTTTTTTAGCCAGAGAGTAATGAATCTGTGGAATGCTCTGCCACGGACAGCTGTGGAGGCCAAGTCCGTAGGTATATTTAAAGAGAAAATTGATAGTTTCCTGATTGGTCAGGACATCAAAGGTTATAGCGAGAAGGCAGGTGTATGGGGTTGAGTGGAATCCGGGATCCACTATGATGGAATGGTGAGCACACTCAATGGGCTGAATCGCTTAATTCTGCTCCTATGTCTTATGGTCTAACTCTGGGGAAAAGAACTGCCCCTCTGCTTCCTTTGCTCCAGGGAATACAATTTCAGTCTCTCCAGTTTCTCCTTATAACTAAACCCATTGACATTCTGCATCCTCTGTAGTTTAATCACACATTCTTATAACATCATTCTAATTTATTGTCAGTGGCATACACATGGTATGAATGCCATGAAAATTAGCTTCCTCAGCAGCAGCATTGTATGTGACTTAACACAACAAACTTAAGTAAACAAACTTGAATTAACAAATTATACATGATTGCAGCACATTGATGCAGTAACAAAGAAGATACGCCAGTCTGTACTTCTTCAGAGTGTGACCACTGAAGACACTTACAAATTTCTTTAGATGTGCAGTGGAGAGCTTTCTGACAATTGTTCTTAAAGATGGATGTTGTCTTCCTGCCCCAAGAATAAATCAAGCTTTGTCGTCTCCCTTCTAGGGCCTTCTGTATACAGAGGTACTAGAAAGTTTGTGAACCCTGTAAAATTCACTCTATTTCTGCATAAACATGACCTAAAATATGATTTGATCTTCATGTAAGTTCTAAAACTAGATAGAGAACCCAAGTAAACAATGACACAAAAAAATCATTATACTTGTTCATTTATTTATTCAGAAAAATATCCAGTATTACATGTATGTGTTGGAAAAAGTATGTGAACCTCTGGGGCAATGCCTTCTACAAAAGCTGTTTGGAGTCAGCAGTTTCACTCATTGAGATGAGATTGGATGTGTAGGTTGAGGAGGTGCCCTGTCCTATAAAAAGACAGACAAAGTCAGGTTATTGATAGAGTCTGCTCTTCTCAAGAAAGATTGGTTTATGTACACCATGCCTTGATTAAAACAACTTTCAGAAGACCTTAGAAGAATTGTAGAGATGCATGAAGCTGGAAAAGGCTACAAAAGCATTTCCAAAGAACAGAGTATTCATCAGTCCACAGTGAGAGAAATTGTCTACAAATTAGGAAAGCCAGTACTGTTGCTACTCTTCCCTAGGAGTGGGCATCTTCCAAGGATCACACCAAGAGCACAATGTGCAGTACTGAAGGAGGTGAGAAAGAACCTGGGGTAACTACAAAAAACCTGCAGAAATCTCTAGAACTTGCTAAAGTTTCTGTTCATGTGTCCAGTATAAGAAAAACCCTATCAGAATAAGAATACCCTATAAGTATAAGAACAAGAATGGTGTTCATGGAAGGACACCACGGAGGAAACCACTGCTCTCCATATAAACATTTCTGCATGTCTCAAATTTGCAAAAGACCTGCTGGATGTTTTATAGTGCTTCTGGGACAGTATTCTGTGGACTCATGAGACAGAAGTTGAATTTTTGGGCAGAAATGCACATTAGTACATTTGGAGGAAAAAGGGCACTGCACACCAACACCAAAACCTTATCCCAACTGTCAAGCATGTTGAAGGACTTTCATGATTTGAAGCTGCTTTGCTGCCTCAGGGCCTGAACAGTTTAACTGTTGAGGGAACAATGAATTTAAAATAAAGACATTGCAGCCTTTGCGATTGCAAAGGGAGCTGGAAAAGGCATGTAATAAGGGTAATGACACACTTGTAATGGGAGACTTCAATATGCAAGATGATTGGGAAAATCAGGTTGGTGTCAGATTGCAAGAGAGGGTATTTATGAATGCCTACGAGATGGCATTTTAGAGCAACTTGTGATTGAGCCTACTCGAGGAAAGGCTATCTTGGATTAGGTGTTGTGTAATAAGCCAGATCTTATTGGAGAGCTTAACGTAAAGGAACCTTAGGAGGCAGTGATCATAATATGATTGAATTCATACTGAAATTTGAGAGGGAGAAGCCTAAATCACATGTATCCGTATCACAATGGAATAACGGGAATTACAGAGGCATGAGAGAGGAGCTTGCCCAGGTGGATTGGAGGAGGATTCTGGCAGGGATGACAGAAGAGCAGAGGTGGCCGAAGTTTCTGGGAATAGCTCACAAGGCACAGGATGGATATGTTCCACAGAGGAAGAAGTTCCAAGTGGCAGGGCTAGGCAACTGTGGCTAACAAGGGAAGTTAAGAACTGCATAAAAGCCAAGATACAAAAAACTTTGTACAACTGCATAAAAGCCACACACATTGATCGTGTGGATAGTCAGAAGCTTTTCCCCAGGGCTGAAATGGTTGCCACAAGAGGACACAGGTTTAAGGTGCTGGGGAGTAGGTACAGAGATGTCAGGGGTAAGTTAGAGAGTGGTGAGTGTGTGGAGTGGGCTGCCAGCAACTGTGGTGGTGGTGGATACGACAGGGTCTTTTAAGAGACTTTTGGATAGATACGTGGAGCTTAGAAAAATAGAGGGCTATGGGTAAGCCTAGTAAGTTCTAAGGTAGGGACATGTTCGGCACAACTTGGAGGGCTGAAGGGCCTGTATTGTGCTGTAGCTTTTCTATGTTTCTGGAAGGGGGTATAAGGTAGCAAAAGTGAGTGGGAAGTTTGGATGATTGGGAGGCTTTTAAAAAAACGAAGGGCAACCAAAAAAAAGCCATAAGAAGGGAAAAGATGAAATATGAGGGCAGAGTAGCCAATGATATTTAACAGGTTACTAAAAGTTTTATTTAGTTATATAGTGAGTAAAAGGAAGGTGAAAGTTGATTTTGGACCACTGGAAAATGATGCTGGTGAGGTAGTAATAGTGGACAAATAAATGGCAGATGAACATAATGAGTACTTTGCATCTGTCTTCATTATGGAAGACACTAGCAGTGTGCCAGAGGTCCATGAGTGTTGGAGGAGTAAGTGCTATTGCTATAAAAAGGAAAATGTGCTAGGCAAACTCAATGGCCTTAAGGTGGATAAATCACCTGGACCAGATGGACTACATTCCAGAGTCCAGAGGGAGGTTGCTGAAGAGGTAACGGATGCATTGGTCATGATCTTTCAAGAATCACTTGATCCTGGCATCGTCCTGGAGGACTGGAAGATTGCAAATGTCACTCCACTCTAAGAAGGGAGGAAGGCAAAAGAAAGGAAATTACAGGACAGTTATCTTACCTCAGTGGTTGGGAAAGTGTTGGTGTCTATTATTAAGGGCAAGGTTTTGAGGTACTTGTAGACCAATGATAAAATGAGTCAAAGGTTTCTGTAAAGGGAAATCGTGCCTGACAAATCTGCTAAGAGTTCTTTGAGAAATTAACATGCGGTGGACAAAGGAGAGGCAATGGATGCCATTTACTTGGATCTTCAGAAGGCATTTGATATGAGGTTGCTTAACAAGATCAAACCATATGGCGTTATAGGAAAGACTGGCATGGTTAGCGGAATGGCTGACAGGTAGGAGACAGCAAGTGAGAATAAAAAGGGCTTTACTGGTTGGCTGCAAGAGACTAGTGGTGTTCCTCGGGATTCAGTATTGGGACCGCTGCTATTCACATCAGTGATTTAGATAATGGAATTGATGGCTTTGTGGCAAAGTTTGCAGATGGTACGAAGCTAGGTGGAGGGGTAGCTAGTGCTGAGGAAGCAATTTGATTGCAGCAGAATAGACAAATTGGAAGAACAGGCAAAAAAAGTGGCAATTGGAATCAGGAAATGGATGATAATAGACTTTGGTAAAAGGATCAATAGTGCAGACTGTTATCTAAATGGGGAGAAGGTTCAAACATCAGAGATGCAGAGGAACAAAGGGGTCCTCGTGCAAAACTCCCAGAAGGTTGATTTACAGATTGAGTCTGTGGTAAAGATGGCAAATGCAATGTTGGAATTTATTTCAAGGAGAATAGAATAAAAAAGCAAGGAGATAATGAGCTTTTATAAGACACTAGTCAGGCGGAGTATTGTCAATAATATTGGGCCCCAAATCTCAGAAAGGATTTGTTGTCATTGGAGAGAATCCCGAGGAGATTCACGAGCATCATTCTGGGAATGTTGAGGTTACCATGAGGAGCATTTGGCAGCTTTGCGCCTGTAACCATTGGAATTTAGAAGAATGCGGGGGGATCTCAATGAAACCTACCAAATATTGAAGAACTAGACAGGGTGGATGTGGGGAGGATGTTCCCTCTGATAGGGGTATCCAGACCTAGAGGGCACAACCTCAAAATTGAGGGGCAACCCTTTAGAACAGAGGTAAGGAGGGTTTTTTTTTTACCCAGAGAGCAGTAAATCTGTAGAATGCTGTACTACAGACTCTGCTGAAGGCTGTCTGTGCATATTCTTAAGACAGAAGTTGATTGTTTCCTGATTGGTCAGGGCTTCAAAGGAGATGGTGAGAAGGCGGGTGTGTGGGCTTGAGTCAGATCCAGGATCAGCCACCGTGGAATGACGGAGCAGACTTGATGGGCTGAATGGCTTAATTCTGCTCCTATGTTTTATGGTGTTGTGGACTTTTTACACTAGAATGTGTGGGTAGCAGTTCATCACCTGAAGTTTAGTAGAAGTTGGATGATGCAGCAAGACAATGATATGAAAGACATGATTAAATCAAGAACAGAATGGTTTAAAAAGAAGAAAATTCATGTTTTGGAATGACCGAGTCAAAGTCCTGACCTTAATCCTATGGAAATGTTGTGGAAGGACCTGAAGCAAGCAGTTCATGCAAGGAAGCCCACCAAAATCCCAGAGTTGAAGTAGTTTTGTAAGGAGAAATGGCCTAAAATTCCTCCAAGCCGACATGCGGAACTGATCTACTGTTACTGAAAACGTTTGGTTGAAGTTATTGCTGTACAAGGGGGTCACACCAATTACTGAAGGCAAAGTTTCGCATATTTTTTCCAACAGATGCATAATTGGATAATTTTTCTCAATAAATAAAAATGTTTTTTGTGTTACTTATTTAACTGGGTTCACTTCATTTAGTTTTAGTACTTGTGTGAAGATCTAATCACATTTTAGGTCACGTTTATGCAGAAACAGAGAAAAATTCTACAAACTTTTTAGCACCACTGTACTGCCTGAACACACGATAGTCCCAGTCTAAAGTAGGGAAGTTAAAATCCCTTACTACCCTATCCACAATCTCCTTATTACATAACTTTCCTCTTTCTTGAGCTTCTTCCTTTCCGTGACCTTGGTGGTAAATAAAGGCAAGAAATAATCATTTAAGACCTCACTCACGCATTATCCTCCTAAGGATCAATGTGATCCTGTATTCTGTCCATTTTGCTCTCAAATTATTTATTTATTTAGAGATTGTGTGGACAAGCTTTTCTGACCCAACAAGCCTCACCGCCCAGCAAACCACCTATATTTAACACTAGCCTAATTACAGGTCAATTTACAATGACCAGTTAACCTATTAACTGGTATGTCTTTGGACTGTGGGAGGAAACCCTTGTACTCATGGGGAGAATGCACAAATTCCTTACAGACGGCAATGGAATTAAACTTCTATCTTCATGCCCCAAGCTGTAATAGTGTTGCGCTAACTGCTAAGCTACCATGGCGTCCATATATACTTATAGAGGTACACAGACAAAGTGCTGAAGGAACTTAGCAGGCCAGGCAGCATCTATGGAAAAAAAGTACAGTCGACGTTTTGGCTGAAACCCTTGGAACATCCGACTGAAACGTCGACTGTACTTTTTTCCATAGATGCTGCCTGGCCTGCTGAGTTCCTCCAGCATTTTGCACGTTACTCAAATTTCCAGCATCTGCAGATTTTCTCTTGTTTATACTTATGAGGGTAGCTGGGATCAACAGAGTTGCTTGAGAAATGTAATGGATGGGGGTTTTCCTTTATCTCATTTGCAAAGACACCTCATGTCCCCTCTTGCTTCCTGATTTCCTTAAGTGTATTTGACATCCTCTATTCTCAAGAGACTTGCTTGGTTCCAGATGCCTATACCTCACATTTTGCACTTTTTTCCTGACCAGAGCCCAAAATCCACCAGGGTTCCCCAGTATTGCCGGCCTTGCCCTTCACTATAACAGGATCATGTTGACACTAAACTCTCCACATGTCCCTTTTAAAAACCTCCTACTTGTCCAGTGTCATTTTTGCCTGCTAACCGTCTGTCCAAATAGTTTAGGACTTCAATGGTATTGGTTTGTCCTTATTCCATAACTAATAATATGGCCAATCATCCCAAAGTGCCCCTCCACCACTGACACTTCAGTCACTTGCCCTGCCTCATTTCCTAAGAGGAGATCAAGCTTTAACCCCTCTAGTAGGCCCATTGCCTGAAAAAAAAACCTTCCTGAGCACTCAACAAATTCTGCCTTATCTAATCTCTTAGTACTGTGGCAGTCCCAGTTAATATTAGGAAAGTTAAAACCCTATTATTCCTGTTGCTACCTGTGGCCTCCCAACATATTTGCTCCTCTAATTCCACTGACTATAGTATAATTCCATTATCCCTATTTCTACCCATAATGCCCCCCTTAATAACATACAATATTCAGTATGTTCTCCCAAATGAAAAGCTACTCCCCCTTCTCTCCTGCCTTCACCTCTGTCACACCAGGAGCATCTATACCCCAGAACATTGGGCTGCCAGTCTTGCCCATCTCAGCTGATTCTGTTAAAAGTTGTAATATTCTAGGCTCATGTACTTAACCATGCCCTGAGTTCATTTGCCTTGCATCAGGCCATCCTGGCTCCCTGCCTGTTTTTACCAACTGAACTTGTTTCTTTATTTACCTGAACTTTCCCATCAGCTTTGGGTCAAAATGTTCCTCCCTCAGAGGTCAGAGGCCCCTTCAGTTGACGCTTGCCTGATATCTAGGGCATTCTGTTCTGGAGCTTGGAGGCTTCCTCACCCTACCTGCTCTGGCCTGACAGACTTCCTGCTGAGGTTTCTGGTGCCATTTGGGGCCTGGGGTTTGTAATTGGCACAAAGCCTGTAGCTGCTAATTGTGGAGTGTAAGCCAGACATTCTGGGGGAACAGATATATAAATGTTTGGATAGACATGGTCTGATTAAAGATGGTCAGCATGGCATTGTGCATGGTAGATTATGTCTAACCAATTTTACTGAATTTTTTGAGGAAGTTACCAGAAAAGTTGAATAAGTCAAGGTAGTGCCAGAGATCTTCCATCCTCAGCCAAAAGACTCATAATTCCCACACCCTGCATTGCTCAGTTTTACCTCCTCCCCAAGATCCACAAGCCTGACCATCCCGGTAGACCCATAGTTTCGACCTGCTCCTGCCCCACCGAACTTGTGTCTGCCTACCTGAACTCCATTTTGTCATCCATAGTTCAGTCCCTCCCTACCTACATCCGGGATACATCCCATGCCCTCCACCTCTTCAATAACTTCCAGTTCCCTGGTCCCGACCGCTTCATTTTCACTATGGATGTTCAATCCTTATACACTTCCATTCCCTATCAAGAAGGCCTCAAAGCCCTTTGCTACTTTCTTGATAATAGACCTCACCAGTTCCCCCCCACCACCACACTCACACTTAATAACTTCTCTTTTGGCTCTTTCCCTTTCTTCAGACCAAGGGTGTAGCTATGGACACTCGCATAGGCCCCAGCTATGCCTACCTCTTTGTTGGTTATGTAGAACAGTCTATGCTCCAAATCTATACTGGTACTGCTCCCCAACTTTTCCTTCGCTACATAGACAATTACATTGGTGCTGCTTCCTGCACCCATGCTGAGCTTGTCAATTTCATCAACTTTGCCTCTAACTTCCACCTAGCCCTCAAATTCACTTGGTCCATTTCGGACACTTCTCTTCCCTTTCTCAGTCTCTATCTCTGGAGACAGACTGTCCACTGACATCTTCTATAAACCCACTGACTCTCATAACTACCTCGACTATACCTCTTCCCACCCTGCCAAATGCAAAAATGCTATTCCCTATCCCCAGTTCCTCTGCCTCCGCCACATCTGCTCCCAGGATGAGACTTTCCGTTTCAGGACATCTCAAATGTCCTCTTTAAGGATCGTGGTTTCCCTTCTGCCGTCATCAATGATGCCCTCATCCACATCTCCTCCATTTCCCTCAATTTGGCCCTCATCCCATCCTCCCGTCACAACAGGGACAGAGTTCCCCTTGTCCTCACCTACCACCCCACCAGCCTCTGGATCCAGCATATTATCCTCCGCAACTTCTGCCACCTTCAACAGGACTCCACCATTAAACATATCTTCCCCTCTCCGCTTTTCACAGGGATCATTCCCTCCGTGACTCCCTGGTTCACATGTCCCTCCCCACAGATCTCCCACCCTGGCACTTACCCCTGCAAGTGTAACACACCTGTCCCTGCACCTCCTCTCTCACCACCATTCAGACCTTCTAGGTGAGGTAACACTTCACCTGTGAGTCTGTTGGGGTCATCTATTGCATCCGGTGGTGCAGCCTCTTCTACATCAGCGAGACCCGAAGCAGATTGGGGGACTACTTCGTCGAGCAGCCCTGCTCCCTCCACCACAACAGGCAGGATTTCTCAGTTGCCACCCACTTCAACTCTGCTTCACATTCCCATTTGGATATGTCCATGCATGGCCTCCTCTACTGCCATGATAAGGCCAAACTCAGGTTGGAGGAGCAGTACCTCATATACCATCTGGGTAGTCTCCAGCCCCTTGGCATGAACATTGAATTCTCCAACTTCTGGTAATTCCCTTCACCCATCCTAGTTTCTCTCAGCCTCCTCCTCCAGCTGCCTATCACCTCTTTCATGATTCTGCTGCCTTCTGCTACCCATAGTGCTTTCCCCTTGCATTCCTTCTTCACCTTTCCTGCCTATCCCCTCCCCCACCCCTTGATCTTTTCTCTTACCGGTTTTTCACCTGACACTTACCTGGCACCTTCTCCTTCCCACCCTCCCCCCATCTTCTTTATAGGGCCCCTGCCCCCTCCCCTCCCTTTTCAGTCCTGACAAAGGGTCTCAGCCCAAAACAACTGCTCATTTCCACGGATGCTGCCTGACCTCCTGAGTTCCTCCAGCTTGTTGTATGTGTTACTTTAGTTAAGAATTTGACTATTTCCCACATGGTTGGCTGTTCAAGAAGATTCAGTCACTCAAGAGTTCAAAATGTGGTAGTAAATTGGATTAGGCATTGGCTTGACTCTCTGATTGGAGGCCTGTGACTAGTTGAGTGCTGCAGAGACTGGTGCTGGGTCTACCGATAGTTTGTCATCTACATCGACAATCTGGATGATAATGTGGTAAACTGAATCAGCTGATTTACAGAAGACACCAAGACTGGGGGTGTAGTGGACAGTGAGGAAAACTAACATGCCTTGCAGAGGGATCTGCATTAGTTGGAATTTAATGCAGACAAGCACAATGTTCACTTCTGCAAGGATACAAGTATTTGGAGATTTACAGAAATGGTATCAGATCAGTTACACAGAAATTTGAAAGAGCTCGGGTTTTTGTTCTTTGGTAGGCACTGAGGAGTGTAGTAGAACAGAGGTCTGGGAATACAGGACCAAAATTCAAAGTGGCATCACAGGTGGTTGGGTGATAAAGAAAGGCCTTCATTATCAAACTGTTGCTTACTGGAGATTGGATATGATATTGAAGTTATATAAGACATTGGTAAGGCCTAATTTGGAGTATTGCGTGCAGTTTTTGTTACCTACAGGAAAGATATAAATAAGGTTGAAAGGGTACCGAGAACATTTACAAGGATGTTGTTGCAACTGGAGGACCTGATTTATAAGGAAAGATTGAGAAGATTAGGAGGAATTCAGTCCTGAAGAAGAATCTCAGCCCAAAACATCGACTGACCTGCTGAGTTCCTCCAACATTTTGTGTGTTGCACTGGATTTCCAGCATCTGCAGATGTTCTCATCATCAAATAGGTTAAGAATTTATTCTTTGGAATGTAGATTGATAGGATATAGAATCATGAAGGGTAGAGACAGGGCCATAAAAGCAGGTGTTTTCCACTGAGTTTGGGTGGGACTACAACTGGAAGTCATGGGTTAAGGTTGAAAGGTGAGTTTAGAGGAACATGAGGGGAAAGTCTTCACTCATGAGAGTGGAATGAGCTGCTAGCGCAAGTGGTGCATGCAAGCTGGATTTCAACATTTAGGAGAAGTTTTGGATAGCTACATGGATGGTGTATGGAGAGGTATGGTCCCAGAGCAGTTTAAATGGTTCAGCACAAGACTAGCTGGGCTAAAGGACCTGTTTCTGTGCAGTACATTTCAATGACTTTCTGAATATCAAGCTTTCTCCACAGTTTGATCTTAGTCTGGGTTCTAACCCCTGCACTTTCTGACTTCCTTGCTCAGGCTGACATGCTCCGTTCTCTGGCAACCACTCGACCTACTGTCAATGCTGAGGACCTTCACAAGGTGAAGAAATTTACAGAAGATTTTGGGCAGGAAGGCTGAATCTTCACTTAAACTGAATCTTCCAGTTGATTCCTGTTGATGAAAGCGAGCAAAATTGTCTGCCTGAGAGTGACAACTAGCTTCAGGTGCAATTGCCACAAGATTTGGGGGGGGGGGGGAGGGGGAGGCTCACCATTGCTGCCATTTCACCAGCTGCCGTGTTTGTTTTGCTGAAAACAGTGCCGTTCATTGGGTTCTGGCAGCAAAGTCCCCGCATGCACTATCATAGTTCTGAAATGCCCTTTGTACTGACTTTTCCCAATTCTGTAAAGGTTCAGAAATTTACTTTTATTAAATGATTGAGAGCCTTAAAATAAAACCATTTCTTGCTGCTCCCTATTCATTTTGGGGTTGACAGATTTTTTTCCTGCTCCCTTTGTTTTTCCACTAGCCAGAGTTACAGGGAGTCTGGAGGCCAGGTATTATTAGTTATTCTTTGACAGACAGTTCCTCGTTGAGGAAGAATTCCAGGGCGGAGAAACAACAAGGATATGTTGAACCTGGGTCAGACACCTCCAGGAAGATTGAAGTTCTTTCAGTACAACTGTAAGGAGAATATTTCACCAATATCTGGAGGAGTCCAGGGTCTCCTCCAACCTGCCTGGGTGTCTGATTAAATTTTATACATCAATCAGCTGGTGAATTATGTTCACTTCTGGTAAGTACTTCTGCAAGGATACAAGTATTTGGAGATGGTATCAGGTCAGTTACACAGAAATTTGAAAGAGCTTGGGTTTTTGTTCATAACAGCTGAATAGGTTTCAGCAGTGTACAAATAAAACAGCTTCCTCTGCATCCCTTTTGAAGACCTCTGATACCCTTGTCTCCAGAAATCTGGATTTTACATTTGAGGATTGTCAACAACAGTTACACCCCTTCAGGGTTGAGAATTCCAAAGATTCAAAACACTAAATAGCAAAACAGGCGACGATAACCAAACTCTCAGGCAAGAATATACATCCAATTAAGAGTCAATATTGATAAATGAGAAAATTTATAACTTTTTACCTGCATGTATATTGCATTCATAAAAGATTAATTTTAAGGGAAATAGAATATGCAAAGTGCCCAAGGCTGGAAATTCCCGTCCACTTTCATTTTAAAAAAAACAAGCTAAATGTGTGCTTCCCATAAAGAATGGAATAAAGACAGCAGAGGGAAAGAATTCAGTTTGAATGAGCTAATTAATAGCAAATGGCTGAAAACAGTGAGTGGGAATTGTACACATGTCCCGGAAACTGTAGTGGTATTGTGAGGCATAAAAAAATACAATGATGCATATATCCAGGGTAATAAATTAGTAAACAGTCAACAGTAAATGTCTCCCCTTGGCAGAGTTGTGTAATACTAGAGGTTATACTTTTAAGGTCAGGATATGCGTATTGGAAATAATCGAGGATGGATGTAATCTGAACTGAACTGCCAGAAGGGGTGAGGGAGGCAGCTGCTTCCAGATTTACTAAGAATCAAGAACAGCAAAGACATAGAGTCCGAGTCTCTGACTGTTTTAATAGCAGAGGTTAATGAATCAGTGGCTAGAAGGTTACTGTGGGCAAGTAAGGTTACAATCAAAACAGCTGTTACCTTATTAAATTATGGAGCATCCTTAATGGCTATTTGGCATAATCTTGCTCCTGATTTGTTCACCACTTTAAAAAGAACAGGAAACAGTACAAGTACTCGGCAGGTCAAGCAGCACTGTAAACTGGTCACTGATATTGGGCAGCTACAATAGACTGGGCTTGTTTTCCTTGGAGAGGAGAATAGGGAGTGACCTGATGAAGATGTTTAAGAGAGGCAGGTAGTCAGAATTTTTTCCCCATGGCAGAGATACCTAAAACAAGGTGGCATGGGTTACAGTGAGCAGCTTAATAGTGTAGTAGTTAGCATAATGCTTTACAGAGCCAGTTGTAGGGTCAAGATTCAATTCCCACCACTGTCTATAGGAGTTTTTACATTCTCCCCGTGACTGTGAGATTCCTCTTACATTCCATACAAGTTAGTAAATTGTGGGCATGCTAGGTTGACACCAGAAGCACAGTGACACTTGCAGCCTATCCCCAGGATGTTGTGACAAATAAAGCTAATCTTTAATCTCTTTAAAAGATATAATAAGGATATAAATGTAGCTTTATAAATTACTAGTGTAAGTATAAAAATACACTAATCCCATTTGCCTGCATTAAGACTGTATACCTTGTCTAACTAAATGTGTCTAGATGTCTTTGACAGTGATTTGATTTGAATCGACCACCTCTGATCAAAGACTCTAAAACAAAGCTTGCCTCTAAAGCTCCTACAAATAACATCTTATTTTTAAAACTCATACCATTGGGCAAAAGAAAACAAATACAGCTTATTCAATCTCTCCCATAATAGAAATCTTCCAATTCAGTCAACACCTGATTGTCCTCTACCTATTATAACCATATAACAATCACAGCACGGAAACAGGCCATCTTGGCCCTCCTAGTCCGTGCCGAACCCTTAATCTCACCTAGTCCCACCTACCCGCACTCAGCCCATAACCCTCCACTCCTTTCCTGTCCATATACCTATCCAATTTTACCTTAAATGACACAACTGAACTGGCCTCTACTACTTCTCTATAAATTCTCTATAATTCTTTTCTATAATTCTCTATAAATTCAGTGATTCTTGATGCTGGACCACATATTCCAGGTTTTCATTGGCTGTGAATATTGTATACAATAGTGCACATTTATAAAACACCTGTTTGGGCACAGATAGAATACTTTCAGTAAGGCTGTGATTGCATTGAAGGTGTGAAAAGATTCACTAGGATGTGGTTATGGATTCAGTTATGAGGAGACAGTCAGGCTGGGTTTATCTTGGAGCAGAAGCTGTGGATGGGGTGGGGAGCTGATGAAGGTGAGGGTAACAAATGATGAGGGTTAATGACTTGTGTAGGTAATTAGAGAATATCCCCAACCAGGGGTACCTAAACTTGAGGGCATAGGTGTAGGGTATGGGTAAGAAAAAAGGGATGTTAGGGATTTTTTTTCCAGAGACTTGTTGGATTCTGGAATGCACTGCCTGAGAAGGAGATGCTGTCAGGCAGTGCATTCTAATCAAGCACATAGATCACCAAGGCAAAGGCAACTGTAGAGCAGATGCTGGCAAATGAGATCAGGATGGCTAAGAATTGATATTTTATGTGAGTGTGATGGGTCAAAGATGGTGTTTCTGTGATGTGTATCATTCTAATAAACTCAGCTGATGACATAACTACATGCAGCAAAATTTTGAGAACATTTGAACTAATAAATGGCAAGTAACATGCCAAGCTGAAAAGCTGGTGTTAGGTTACTGGGAAAACTACTGCACACTAAGTACAGCTAACCCTAACCCATTAACAAGTGAGGATGATGAGGTTTTTAGTTAATCAAAATCGGTGCTCTCAGTGGATACAGGTAATCATCCATTATGAAGCTAACGCAGGGTCACCTGTATTAAAAATGTTTCTGAAGTTTTCATGGAAAATTGCATCATAATTTTCTGTAACATAAGGCTGCATTATCTGTCCAGAAGGTTAAAAAATGTTTATTTTCCCATGTACATTCCTATAAGTGTACATTATATACAAGGGCTTCCATTACCCAAAGGACCCAGTATTGGCAGATTTAAGGAGCTGAATTCACTCATTTCCCATTGGCCATAGTGCATTGGGGTGTCATCAGGATTCTGCCATGACCAGGTCCATGACCCACCCGCCACCTCACTCCAGCTCCTCCATCCAGTACAGGTTCTGGAAGGTTCTGCTGTCCATCCTGTCGATGAAGAGCTGCCCGTTCAGATGGTCCACCTCATGCTGCAGAATCCGCGACGTCCAACCTGACGCCTCCCAGCACACTGGCTCCCCGTGCTCGTCCAGTCCTGGCAAGGGGTGGCTAGTTAGTTAGGTTATCACCCACATAAACCGCCCTCCAGCCCATACCCACACCCTGCGCTCACCGCATCCCCACAGGCCATCCTTCCCTTACTAAAACCGCCCCATTGCTACCCAATTTCCAGCCTCGCCTTGCTTCCCATCCTTCCTGCCACACCCACTCTCCCCTACCCTGTCCAGCTCGCAATCGCTCGATCCCAACCTGTAACCTCGACGGCGAGGTGCCGGGCCACACAGGCGGAGAAGCCGGGAACGCTGTGACAGGCCTCGGGCAACAGGACGGTCCGTGAGTCCAGGACGCGGAGTTGCGGGTTGATTAGGACCCGGAGCGGGACGGCTTTCATGTCTCGGGCTAGGCGGAGACGCGGCGGCTGGTCCTGTACGATGCGCTCGGGCACCTCGACCACCAGCACCCGAAGGGGGACACCGAGCTGCGGCGCGCTCAGTCCCACCGCATCAGCCCGACGCAGCGCGGCCACTAGTGCCGCCACCAGTCGCTGAACTTCGGGCCCGCGAACCTGCTCCGGGGACACAGCCGCCGCCACAGTGCGCAACACCGGCGCCCCGACCAAGCACGGCCGCCGGAAAGGCGGAGCCGGCGCTCCGCGGAGCCACCTCTGCAGCACCTGCCAGTAAGTCCGCCGCTTCACATTGTAGCCCCGCGCTGAGCCGGGGCTGAGACCCAACCCGAGTACCGGGGCCACAACCGGACATACCGCTCTGCTCAGTAAGCGCAAGGAACGGGAGAGCGCGCGGAACCGCGGCATGGGGGCAAGCGGTGGCGTCAATGGTAGCGAGCCAATTAGGAGCCACTGATTGGAGATGGGCGGGGATCGAACGGTGGTAAAGCCCCACCCATTCATAATCCTGCGCAATCCCGGCTGTTAGGTGACGTTCTCCCAACTAGAGTCTATTTTGGGAATATATTTTATCAAGTTAGAGAATATATTAGACCTCCCTTACGCTTTTATAATCGCCAGAGATTTGGACACGTTGTTGGTTCGTGTCGAGGTAAAAGAAGATGTGTGAAATGTGGAGAGGATCATGATATTAAAGCGTGTAAGGCAGCGGCAGCGAAGTGCAGTAACTCTGGAGGGGACAATGGAGCGGCGTTCAGAGGGTGTGAATATTTTATCAAGGCAAAGCAGATTCAGTTTGATTAGTAACCAACAAAAATATCATATGCTGAGGCTGTAAAGAAAGCTGATAGAAAGCAAAGGATAAGTAAAGAAAAGATTGGAATGATGGGTAGTCGGCGTTCCTTCAGACATGTCGTTGATGACTCGGGGCTAAAACTACAACCAAGAGGTCTGATATGGTAAAAGTAGTTGTGGAACTGCAGAGAGATTCCTTGATATAGAACAAGTTTACCGGGAAAATTACATGAATATATGACAATCACTGAATACTTCCCAATTGTCGGGGTCAGAGAGTATGGAGGAGCCTTATGTGGATGAAGGGACCGATAATTAGTATTTTGGACGTTTTTAATATTACATAGAATAGTACAGCACATTAGAGGCCCTTCGGCCCACAATGGTGTGCCGACATTCAAACCCTGGCTCCCATATAAACCCCCACCTTAAATTCCTCCATATACCTGTCTAGTAGTCTCTTACTCTTCACTAGTGTATCTGCTTCCACCACTGACTCAGGCAGTGCATTCCACGCACCAACCACTCTCTGAGTGAAAAACCTTCCTCTGATATCCCCCTTGAACTTCCCTCCCCTTAACTTAAAGCCATGTCCTCTTGTACTGAGCAGTGGTGCCCTGGGGAAGAGGCGCTGGCTGTCCACTCTGTCTATTCCTCTTACTATCTTGTACACCTCTATCATGTCTCCTCTCATCCTCCTCCTCTCCAAAGAGTAAAGCCCTAGCTCCCTTAATCTCTGATCATAATCCATACTCTCTAAACCAGGCAGCATCCTGGTAAATCTCCTCTGTACTCTTTCCAATGCTTCCACATCCTTCCTATAGTGAGGCGACCAGAACTGGACACAATACTAATGGAGAATCATATAGACACGATTCACAATCAGGAATCTTTCTTCTAAACCCAAAATTCATATATTTGGACTTAGAAGCAGATCCTGAAACCCCATTTATTTGCCCAGTTTTCAACTGATCTTAAAGCCTTTTGTACCTGCTTTAATATATACTTGACGTTTCTTCCTCTTTTCCACATTGCACCATCACCTGCAAACAACAATTGGCCAAATCCTGTCCCTATCTGATCAAAGGTATCATTTATCAAGGCATTAAAAATAACTGGACCAATGACGCTTCCTTGAGGGGTACCATTACCTATTTTAACTGACTTGGAGCTTGTTCTGCCTATTCTTATTTGAATTGTCCTTTCCTTAAGAAAGTCTTTAATTCAATTAAACATTCTATCTCTAATTCCTGCATCATAGGGTTTAATTAATAAACCATCCTTCCATAATGAGTCATATGCTCTAAAAGGGCAACAGATTTCATCTTCCAGTTCTAAAACCATTTTGATAGGCAGCAAAATGTCCCTTATTTTCTAAACAATAAACAAGTCTGTTGGTGACCATCCATTCCATAGTTTTACAAAGCACTGATGTGAAAGCTATAGGCCGATATGAACTAGGACTAGACGCGTCGTTACCTGGCTTTAAAACTGGAACTACCACCGCATGCTTCCATTCGACTGGTAATTTTCCTTCTTTCCACACCGAATTAAACAAAGCTAGCATTTTTATTAATACAGAGTCATCTAAATGCTTAAGCAATTCATAACACAGTCCATCCCTAACAGGAGAAGGGTTTGAAACTGACTGGACAGCTTCCTTCAATTCCTGAAGGGAGAAAAACAAATTTATGGAGCTATTATCATCCAAACTGCTGTCCAATTTCCAACTTTCCTTTAACATAATTTCCTTTCTTAAATCACCTGGCTCTCCAGAACTGTGTAACGCCTGGAACACCTCTACAAACATATCAGCCTTTTCCCTGTTGGTTACAGCTTCAATATCTCCTTCCAGCAAAACTGGGACAGATGGTTTTCTATATATCCCTGACATTCTGTGAATGATCATCCATAGCTGCTTTATAGGTGTCTCAGGGCCCAGGGTTCCACAATCTTCTCCAACTATCCCTCTTTGCATTTTTAATTACTCTCCTTGCTACTGCTCTTTCCTTTTTATACTCCACAACATTATCTAACACTGGGTACTTTCTTAATTTCCTGTAAGTTCTATTTTTGTTTCTTACTGCTATATTGCAATTTTTATTCCACCACGGAACTAATGCTCGAGCCTCAGGAACATTCTGTAGCGGAACAGTCAACTAAGCAACTTTATGAATTATAGAACAGAGGAATTTATTCCAATCGTCTATGGAGCCCTCACTATCAATCTCTTCTATTATATCCACAGCTTTCTCCTGGTACTCATTCCAATGGGCCAATGAAAAATTGTACCGAGCAGCCCTCTCCTCAACTTCTAAAATCAAATTTCTACCAAATCTACATAATATAGGATAGTGATCACTTCCTAGTGTGTATCTGCCCATAACATCCTATTCCCCAACCCTGGCTAAGTTTGAGGAAGTGATAAGTCTAAGTGACAAGTATTCTTTACAATATTAAATCTTGTAGGCCTTCCATCGTTTAGAAGTACCATGTTGTATTTATCTAGAAACTCCTCTACTACCACTCCATTATGATCTTTACTTTCACTACTCCATATAGGATTATGGGCATTGAAATCTCCAACCCAGGTAACTGGGGATCTTACCTTATTTATAGTTCCATCAAAATTTGAAAACATCATATTACATGGATTATAAAAGTTAATCAATGGCGTTTGACCACCTCCACAGCCACAATTTCAAGGTTAGATTTAAAATCAAGTCTTCTAAACTGAAGTCCTGCTTTTATGAAAGTTGCTCACCCTCCACCAGATTTACTCATTCTGTCAGCTCTCAAACTATCATATCCAGGGATCACAAAATCTAAATGAGGCTTTAACCGTGTCTCCTGTATACAGATCAAATCAGGCTTATCTTCAAAAGTTCCAACAAATCTTTTTAATTCTTGACCATTTGCAATTAAACTTCTTGCATTCCATTGTAGTTAAGGGTTACCTCAAGTGGAGCGGCCAGTGAGTGAGTGGGCCAGTGAAGGAGTGGAGATTTGAGGCTTTGATTCGAGAGGCTTTGACGAGAAGAGGTGGAGGACGAGGTCTTTACAATGCCTACTGAGATGGTGATGTGCCTCTCCTTTGAGATATGGCAGTCTTGGGGGAACTCCCCTCTCCCGCAGAGTCACATCTGCCAGAAGTGCTTGCAGCTGGGCGATCTGGAAGACCGTGTGAGGAATCTGGAGCAGCAGCTGGATGACCTTCGACTCATAAGGGAGAATGAGGCGGTCATAGATGAGAGCTACAGGGAGGTAGTCACACTTAGGCTGCCGGAAGCAGGTCACTGGGTGACAGTCCGAGGGGGGAAAGCGAAGGAGAGTAGACTGGTAGTGCAGAGCACCCCTGTAGCCATTCCCCTGAATAACAAGTTTACCGTCCTGGATGCTGTTGGTGAGGACGACCGACCAGGTGTGAGCCACGGTGGCAGGGCCTCTGGCACTGAGTCTGACACTGTGGTGCAGAAGGATGGGACGGAGAAGAGGAGAGCTGTCGTCATTGGAGATTCTATAGTCAGGGGAGCAGACAGGAGATTTTGTGGATGTGAGAAGGACACCTGCATGGTTTGTTGCCTCCCGGGTGCCAGGGTCCGGGTAGTTTCTGACCGGGTGCATGACATCCTGGTACGAGAGGGAAAGCAACCAGAAGTCGTGATACATGTTGGGACTAATGACATTGGCAGAAAGAGGGATGAGGTCCTGAAGTGTGAGTTTTGGGAACCAGGCAGAAGGCTAAAGAACAGGACCTCAAGGGTGGTGCTCTCAGGATTGCTGCCAGTGCTACGTGATAGTGATGGTGAGAATTGGAGGAGATGGCAGTTGAATGCATGGCTGAGGAGTTGGTGCAGGGAACAGGGTTTTAGATTTTTGGACCATTGGGATCTCTTCTGGGGAAGGTGGGACCTGTACAGATTGGATGGGTTGTACCCGAACTCAAGGGGGAGCAATATCCTTGCTGGTAGGTTTGCTAGCATGGTTCGGGAACCTAGCCCAGCACATCTCACAAACCAATCTTCCATCCTTGGACTCACTTTACACCACACAATGTCAGAGCAGTGCTGCCAGGATAATCAAGGACAAGACCCACCCAGCCAACATACTGTTTGTCCCACTTCCCTCCGGGAGAAGGTTCAGGAGAATGAAGATATGTACGGCCAGATTTGGGAACAGCTTCTTTCCAACTATGATAAGACTGCTGAACAGATCCTGACCCGGATCTGGGCCGCACCTTCCAAATATCTAGAACTGACTTGCACTACCGTACTTTCCCTCTTCTATTTTCTAATTATGATCTATAATTTAAATTTTTATTATATTTACTTCGATTTGTACTTCAGGGAGTGTGAAGCGCAGAAACAAATATCACCGTGATGATTGTACGCTCTAGTATAAATTGTTTGGTGACAATAAAGTATTTGTATTTGTATTTTAGAATCCAGCTAATTTGTGATGCCAGCAATCTCTGACACTGAGCCTCACCCTACGGTTCAGAAGGGAAGTGGGGAGAAGAGAGCAGTGGTGATAATAGGGAATTTGATAGATAAGGAAACAGACGGTTTTTTTTGGACACTATACTGACACAGGCAGCAAACCTCCACTTCCAGATTCATGAAGAGACCAAAACCCGTGAACTGGTCCTGTGTCCTACAAGTCAACAGAAAACTCACAGGCCCGACTGCTCCCACGGGACACCCACTCCACCGTGCTGAAGGAGTTCGTGAAGTTGGGGCAAGTCGGCCTGCGTCACCACGCCTTTTACCTTCTATGTCCCAAACCCCAGAAGCCGTCATTGAGCTGCCTCCGGACAGTAGAGGCCACATGCATCCCGCTGCTGTGCTAAGGGAGCCCGTGGCTGCAGATTACCCAGCCACGTGCTCCCGACACCCATCCTGGTGACACCCCGCGCGTTCCCGACACCGACCTATGACTCCGGTTTCAGTCGCACCTGGGCTACCCCAACAGGAACTGCGCAAATCTGAAACTAACCCATGCTCCGCCCCTGTGCACTCCTGTCATTAACCCTCCATCCCTAAGGGGCATTAACGGGCACATGGATGGGCAGGGATGTGGGATTAGTAAAGGTTGGCATCAGTATCAGCACAGACGTGGTGAACTGAAGGTCTATTCCTGGGTTGAATTTTCCGTATTCCGTCACAATTGATCTCCTCATCCAAATCACTGATGTTAATTTTCGACCATTGGTACCTGGAAACCAATCCATGTGGTATCCAGCTTCCCAACCCTTTCATTTCCCTTTCGTTTTTTTTTCTGTGTTGTTTTCACGTAATTCGGTGTAGTTTTTTTTATCACCGTTGTCCTGAAAAATGTTTCATTTTTACTGTGTACTGTATCAGCAGTTACAGTCGAAATGACAATAAAAAGTGACTGACTTGACTTTGCCCAATCCTATTAATTTTTAGTCTTCTGTTTAGACAGCCTTAATAATAAATTCCGGCATTTTCCTGACAATTGATGTCAAATCATCATTGTTATGTGTGTCCTATATGACTTGGGCAGTTATGGTCTTTGACCATGACTGTTCTTGGCAAATTTTTATACAGAAGTGGTTTGCCATTGCCTTCTTCTGTGTAGTGTCTTTAGAAGATGGGTGACCCCAGCCATTATCAACATTCTTCAGAGATTGTCTGCCTGGTGTCAGTCACCACATTACCAGGACATGTGATATTCGACAGGAACCAGTTTACATACTACTCTTTTACTTAAACATGTACCCAATTCTCCAATGCAATTACAATATACAGTAAGTACATAACAATAAAGAAAAAGATCATTTTAAAGTTTGTAGGATATTTATTAGAAACACAAATCATTACAATAATATTATTTAGTAAGTCATTCAAAGAAGATTTCCATTTAGAATTTCCATTAGGGTGAGGGTATTAGGAATTTCCATTGATGCTGTCTTCACCTGGAAGGACTGTTTGTGAGGACTCCAAAAACTCTTGATGCCAGTGAGGCCAGAAATAGGAAGATTATACAGTTTAACAAGTGGCTAATGAGTTGGTGTAGAAGAGAGGGCATCAGATTTTTGGATCATTGGGCTGTCTTCCAGGGAAGGTTTGGTAGAGCTGCACAGAGGAGTTAAACTAGAGTTGCAAGAGGATGGGAACCAGAGTGCCAGAACAGTTAGTGGGAGACATGCTGGTAAGACCTCAGACAAAATCAGGAATCAAAAGATTGGGCATGGTGCAACTAATGATCTGAGCTGCGTATATTTCAATGCAAGAAGTATCGCAGGAAAGGCAGCTGAGCTCAGGGCATGGATCAACACCTGGAATTATATTGTATCCATAACTGAGACTTGGTTGCAGGAGGGGCAGGATTGGCAGCTCAATATTCTGGGGTTCCATTGTTTTAGACATAACAGAGTAGGAGGGATTAAAGGAGGAGAGGTGACAGTACTAGCCAGGGAAAATGTCACAGCAGTGCTCAGGTAGAACAGACAAGGGAACTTGACTAGTGAGGCACTGTGGGAGAAATTAAGAAATAAAGAAGGTATGACCACGTTAAGGGGCTATATTACAGATGGTCTACACGATTTAGAGGATCAAATATGTAGAGAGATTGCAGACTGTTGCAAGAAGCATCAGACGGTTATTGTAGGTGATTTTAACATATTGACTGGGACTCCAATATGTAAAAGGACTAGATGGTATAGAGTTTGTCAACTGTGTTCAGGAAAATTTCCTTAATCAGTACATAGAAGTCCCATTGAGAGAGAGTGCAATACTTTATCTGCTATTCGGGAATGAGACAGGGCAAGTGACAGAAGTTTGTGTAGGAGAACACTTTTCATCTTGTGACCATAATGCCATTAATTTCAAAGTAAATATGGAAAAAGATAGATCTGGTCAGCAGCTTGTGTTTCTCAATTGGAGAAAGGCCAATTTTGATGGTATCAGAAATGATCTGGCAAATAGGATTAGGACAGGCTGTTTTCTGGCAAAGGTTTACTCATTAAGTAGGAGGCCTTCAGAAGTGAAATTTTGAGAGTATAAAGCTTGTTTGTGTCTATCAGAATAAAAAGGTAAAGATAATGTTTAGGGAACCTTGATTTTCAAGAGATATTGCAGCCCTGGTTAAGAAAACAAAAGGAGGTACATAGCAGGTAGCAACAAATGAGGTGCTTATGGTGTATAAGAAATGCAAGAGAACATACAAGAAAGAAATCAGGGAGGCTAAATGAACGCATGAGATTGCCTTAACAGACAATGTGAAGGGGAATCCTAAAAAATTCTACAGATGTATCAAGAGCAAAAGGATTACAAGGGACAAGATTGGTCCTCTGGAAGATTAGAATAGTAATCCATGTGTGGAACCAAAAGAGATGGGGGAGAGCTTTAATGATTTTATGTTGCATCTGTATTTACTCAGGAGATGTGTGTGTGTGCCCTTAGCTCCTGGTGGAGTCGTTGGGACGCCATCATGAAAATCTTTTTGCACTGATCTTTTTTCCGTGATTGCTCATCATACAGCGTGTCTTGGGCATCTGAAACCTGGCAGAGCCCATCCCTCTCCAGACTCAGGAGATGGACAGTCTATATAAGTAAGGCAAAGCAGCATTGGCATCACGGACCCTATCTATATTAGAGGAGGAAATGTTTGCAGTTTTGAGGTAAAGTAGAGTAGATAAATTGGGACCAATATCCTGGTGGGGTGGTTTGCTAAGGCTGTTGGGGAGAGTTTAAATTAGAATCGCTGGGGGTGGGAACTGAACTGAAGAGACGGAGGAAGGGGCGGTTGGCTCACAAATTGAGAAAGCTTGTAGACCGTCTGAGAGGGAAGATAGGCAGGTGATGGAGAAGGGATACACTCAGACTGATGATTTGAGATGGGTCTATTTTAATGCAAGGATTATCATGAACAAAGTGGGTGAGCTCAGAGTGTGGATCAGTACTTGGAGCTATGATGTTGTGGCCATTACAATGACTTGGATGGCTCAGGAGCAGGAATGGCTACTTAGAGTGCCAGGCTTTAGATGTTTCAGAAAGGACAGGGAGGGAGGCAAAAGAGTTGGGGGTGTGGCACTGCTGATCAGAGATGGTGTCATGGCTGCAGAAAAGGAGAAAGTCATAGAAGAATTGTCTACTGAGTCTCTGGATGGAAGGTAGGAATATGAAGGGGTCAATAACTCTACAGGGTGTTTTTCATAGGCCACCCAATATTATTAGGGACATCGAGAAGCAGAAAGGAAGACAAATTCTGGAAAGATGCAATAATACCAGGGTTGTTGTAGTGAGAGATTTTAATTTCCACAATATTGTTAGGCATCTCCCTAGAGCAAGGGGTTTAAATGGAGTAGAGTTTGTTAGGTGTGTTCAGGAAGATTTCCTGACACAATATGTAGAAAAGCCTATAAGAGGAGAAGCTGTACTTGATCTGGCATTGGGAAATCAACCTGGTCAAGTGTCAGCTCTCTCAGTGGGAGAGCACTTTAAAGATAGTGATCACAATTCTATCTCCTTTACCACAGCATTGTAGAGGGATAGGAACAGACAAGTTAGGAAAGTGTTTAATTGGAGTAAGGGAAAATATGAAGCTATCAGGCAGGAACTTGGAAGCATAAATTGAGAACAAATGTTCTCAGGGACATGTACGGTAGAAATCTGGCAAATGTTCAAGGGATATTTGTGAGGTGTTCTGCATAGGTATGTTCCAATGAGACAGGGAAAGGATGGTAGGGTACAGGAACCGTGGTGTACAAAGGCTGTTGAAAAGTTAGGCTGAAGAAGAGCTTACAGAAGGTTAAAAAAAAAACTAGGTAATGATAGAGATCTAGAAAATTATAAGGCTAGCAGGAAGGAGCTTAAGAATGAAATTAGGAGAGCCAGAAGGGGCCTGAGAAGGCCTTGGTGAGCAGGATTAAGGAAAACTCCAAGACATTCTACAAGTATGTGAAGACCAAGAGGATAAGGCATGAGAGAATAGGACCAATCAAGTGTGAAAGTGGAGAAGTGTGTATGGAACTGGAGGAGATAGCAGAGGTACTTAATGAATACTTTGCTTCATTATTCACACAGAAAAGGACCTTGGTGATTGTAGGGATGACTTACAGCAAACTGAAAAGCTTGAGCATATAGACATTAAGAAAGAGGATGTGCTGGAACTTTTGGAAAGCATCAAGTTGGATAAATCTCTGGGACCGGACAAGATGTACCCCAGGCTACTGTGGAAAGTGAGGGAGGAGATTGTTGAGCCTCTGCCAGTGATCTTTGAATCATCATTGGGGATGGGAGAAGTCCAGAGGATTGGATGGTTGTAGGTGTTGTTCCCTTATTCAAGAAAGGGAGTAGAGATAGCCCAGGAAATTATAGACCAGTGAGTCTTACTTCAGTGGTTGGCAGCTGATAGAGAAAATCCTGAGAGGCAGGATTTATGAACATTTGGAGAGACATAATATGATTAGGAATAGTCAGCATGGCTTTGTCAAAGTCAGGTCATGCCTTACGAGCCTGATTGAATTTTTTGAGGATGTGACCAAACACATTGATGAAGGAAGAGCAGTAGATGTAGTGTTATTGGATTTCAACAAGTCATTTGATAAGGTACCTCATGCAAGGCTTATTGAGAAAGTAAGGAGGCATGGGGTCCAAGGGGACATTGCTTTGTGGATCCAGAAGTGGCTTGTGCACAGAAGGCAAAGAGTGGTTGTAGACGGATCATATTTTGCACAGAGGTTGGTGACTAGCAGTGTGCCTCAGGGATCTGTTCTGGGACCCCTTCTCTTCATAATGTTTGTAATGATCTGGATGAGGAAGAAGAGGGATGGGTTTTGTAAATTTGCTGATGACACAAAAGTTGGAGGTGTTGTGGATCGTGTGGAGGGATGTCAGAGGTTACAGCAGGATATCGATAGGATGCAAAACTGGGCTGAGAAGTGGCAGATGGAGTTCAACCCAGATAAGTGTTTTGTGGTTCATTTTGGTAGGTCAAATATGATAGCTGAGTATAGTATTAATGGTAAGACTCCTGACAGTGTGGAGAATGGGCAAAGAAGGGGCAGATGGAATACAGTGTCGCAAAGTGTATGGTCATGCACCTTGGTAGAAGAAGTAAAATGTAGACAATTTTCTAAATTGAGAGAAAACTCAAATATCAGAAGGGCAAAGAGACTTGGGAGTCCTAGTGCAGGATTACCTGAAGGCTTCTTGCAGATTGAGTCAGTGGTGAGGAAAGCAAATGCAATGTTAACATTTATTTCAAGAACACTAGAATATAAAAGCAAGGATGTAATGTTGAGGCTTTATAAAGCACTGGTGAGGCCTCACTTGGAGTATTGTGAGCAGTTTTGGGCCACTTATCTCATAAAGGATGTGCTGACATTGGAGAGGGTTCAAAGGAGGTTCACAAAAATGATTCCCATATTGAAAGTCTTGTCATATGAGGAGTGTTTGATGGCTCTGGGCCACTGCTCAGTGGAATTCAGAGGAATGAGGAGTACCTCATTGAAACGTATCAAATGTTGAAAGGAACAACACACACAAAATGCTGGTAGTACACAGCAGGCCAGGCAGCATCTATAGGGAGAAGTGCTGTCGACGTTTCGGGCCGAGACCCAGGTGAAGTGTCGCCTCACCTGAAAGGACTGTCTGGGGCCCTGAATGGTGGTGAGGGAGGAAGTGTAAGGGCAGGAGTAGCACTTGTTCCGTTTACAAGGGTAAGTGCCAGGAGGGAGATCGGTGGGAAGGGATGGGGGGGACGAGTAGACAAGGGAGTCGTGTAGGGAGCGATCCCTGCAAAAAGCAGAAGGGGGGGGAAGGGAAAAATGTGTTTGGTAGTGGGATCCCGTTGGAGGTGGCGGAAGTTACGGAGAATTATATGTTGGACCTGGAGGCTGGTGGGGTGGTAGGTAAGGACAAGGAAAACCCTATCCCGAGTGGGGTGGCGGGTGGATGGGGTGAGGGCAGATGTGCGGGAAATAGGAGAGATGTGTTTGAGAGTAGAGTTGATGGTGGACGAAGGGAAGCCCCTTTGCTTAAAAAAGGAAGACATCTCCTTCGTCCTGCAAAAAAAAAGCCTCATCCTGAGAGCAGATGTGGCGAAGACAGAGGAATTGTGAGAAGGGGATAGCCTTTTTGCAAGAGACAGGGTGGGAAGAGGAATAGTCCAGGTAGCTGTGAGAGTCTGTACATTTATAGTAGATATCAGTAGATAGGCCGTCTCCAGAGATGGAGACAGAAAGATCAAGAAAGGGGAGGGAGGTGTCGGAAATGGACCAGGTAAATTTGAGGGCAGGGTGAAAGTTGGAGGCAAAGTTAATGAAGTTGACAAGCTCAGCACGCGTGCAAGAGGCAGTGCCAATGCAGTGGTCGATGTAGTGAAGGAAAAGAGGGGGATGGATACTGGTATAGCCTTGAAACATGGACTGTTCCACAAAGCCAACAAAAAGGCAGGCATAACTGAGACCCATACGGGTGCCCATGGCTACACCCTTGGTTTGGAGGAAGTGGGAGGAGCCAAAGAAGGCCTTGATAGAGTGGATGTGGAAGTGATGTTTCCTATGGTGCAGGAGTCTAAGACCAGAGGACACAGCCTCAGTATAGAGGAGTGTCCTTTTAGAACGATGAGGTGGAATTTCTTTAGCGAGAGAATGGTGAATCTGTGGAATTTGTTGCCACAGGTGGCTGTGGAGGCCAAGTCAGTCGGTATATTTAAAGCTGAGGTTGGTAGATTCTCAGTTGATCAGGGCATGAAGGGATATGGGGCTGAGAGGGAACAATATCAGCCATGATGAAATGGCAGAGCAAACACGATGGGCCAGTTCTGCTCCTACATCTTGTGGTCTCATGGTTTTTTGCGTTTTGAACAGTTGCTCCAGCACAGAAGGGAGTTTTTCTGATTAGCTTCAAGTGCAATTATTCACTATGAATTAAATGTGACATTATTAATACTGCCAGTTGAGAACTGACAACTGGATCCAAGTGTTGGAAATTATCTCAAACAAGCAACAACTGAAATTCAGAGAGTTGCCAGTTCACTCTAGGTTACCCCATATGCTACAGATTAAATTCCATGTGAATTACTATGCATAAATAATAAATTAAACGTTGTACAATAATTTATACATTACATTAGGATTGAATTAAATAGTTAAAACTGAAGCACAGTCTATCATTTTATAGGATCCAGTGAACTTGGCATCACTTATCACCTTCAGCATCAGGTACACTGTAATGTTCTTGTGACTGGAAATGTTCCTCACAGAACTCACGGATGCGCTTACATGCTTCCAATATCAAGTCTTCAGGAACAGTCACAACCACTCTGAAGTAGTTTGGATACTCGAAGCACTACAGATGGAAGATGAGAAGTTAAACATTCCAATTAAACCTTCCTGATGTTGCTGGCATAAATGGAAGAGATCATCATCTTTCCCAACTGTTTCTAATGTATCAGAAGATAATGATGCAGATATCAGAGAAACCTGAGGAAAGTCAACCTGTAATACACCAGACAAATTCCTGGGGTAAGATAATTGGATAATGGGCTATTTTTTAAATGGGGAGAAAATCTCTCATTGATCATCAGTGATGCAAAGGGAATTAGAAGTTCTCGTGCAAAACCCCCAGAAAGTTAATTCACAGTTGAGTCTGTGGTAAAGAAAGCAAATGCAATGGTGGCATTTATTTCAAGGGAAATAAACTACGAAAACAAGGAAATAATGCTGAAGCTTTATAAGACTCTAGTCAGACTGCACTTGGAATATTGTCAGCAGTTTTGGGTCCCTTATCTAGGAAAGGATGTGTTGTCATTGGAGAGAGTCCAGAGGAGGTTCATGAGGATGATCCTGGGAATGAAAGGGTGAATATATGAGGAGCGTTTGGCGGCTTTGAGCCTGTACTCACTGGAATTTAGAAGAATGCAGGCAGATTTCATTGAAACCTACTGAATGTTAAAAGGACTAAATAAAGTGGGTGTGAAGAGGATATTTCCTCTGGTGGGGCGACCTTTAAGAAAAGAAGTAAGGAGGAAATTTTTTAGACAAAGAGAAACATAGAAAACCTGCAGCACAATACAGGCCCTTCAGCCCACAAAGCAGTGCTGAACATGTCCTCACCTTAGAAATTACCTAGTGTTACCCATAGCCCTCTCTAAGCTCCATGTATCTATCCAGGAATCTCTTAAAAGACCCTATCGTATCTGCCATCACCACTGTCTCCAGCAGCCCTTTCCACGCACTCACTACTCTCTGCGTAAAAAAGAAAGGCCGAGTTCACTCAACCTATCCTCGTAAAGCATGCTCCCCAATCCAGGCAACATCCTGGTAAATCCCTGCACCCTTTCTATGGTTTCCACATCCTTTCTGTACTGAGGTGACCAGAATTCTGCACAATACTCCAATTGGGATCTGACTAGGGTCCTATATAGCTGCAACATTAACACTTGGCTCTTAAACTCAATCCCACAATTGATGAAGGCCAATGCACTGTATGCCTTCTTGACCACAGAGTCAACCTGCATAGCAGCTTTGAGTGTTCTATGGACTCGGACCCCAAGATCCCTCTGATCCTCCACATTGCCACGAGTCTTACCATTAATACTATATTCTGCCATCATATTTGACCTACCAAAATGAACCACAAAACACTTATCTTTGTTGAACTCCAAATGCCACTTCTCAGCCCAGTTTTGCAACCTATCAATGTCCCGCTGTAACCTCTGACAGCCCTCCACACTATCCACAACACCTCCAACCTTTGTGACATCAGCAAATTTACTAACCCATCCCTCCACTTCCTCATCCAGGCCATTTATAAAATTCATGAAGAGAAGGGGTCCCAGAACAGATCCCTGAGGCACACCACTGGTCACTGACCTCCATGCAGAATATGACCCGTCTACAACCACTCTTTCCCTTCTGTGGACTCGCCAGTTCTGGATCCAAAAAGCAATGACCCCTTGGATCCCACGCTTCCTTACTTTCTCAATAAGCCTTGCATGGGTAACTTATCAAATAACTTACTGAAATCTATTTACACTACATCTACTGCTCCATCTTCATCAATGTGTTTAGTCACATCCTCAAAAAATTCAATCAGGCTCTTAAGGCACGACCTACCTTAGACAAAGCCATGCTGACTATTCCTTATCATATTATACCTCTCCAAATGTTCATAAATCCTGCCTCTCAGGATCTTCTCCATCAACTTACCAACCACTGAAGTAAGACTCATTGGTCTATAATTTCCTGGGCTATCACTACTCCCTTTCTTGAATAAGGGAACAATATACAAAACCCTCCAATCCTCAACAGCCTCTCCAGTCCCCCTTGATGATACAAAGTTCATTGCCAGAGGCTCAGCAATCTCCTCCCTCATCTCCCACAGTACCGTGGGGTACATCTCGTCGAGCCCCAATGACTTATCCAACTTAACGCTTTCCAAAAGCTCCAGCACATCCTCTTCTTTAATATCTACATGCTCAAACTTTTCAATCCGCTGTAAGTCATCTCTACAATCGCCAAGATCCTCTTCCATAGTGAATATTGAAGCAAAGTATTCATTAAGTACCTCTGCTATCTCCTCCAGTTCCATACACACTTTTCCATTGTCACACTTGATTGGCCCTATTCTCTCACGTCTTATTCTCTTTCTCTTTATGTACTTGTAAAATGCCTTTGGGGTTTTCCTTAATCCTGTCAACCAAGGCCTTCTCATGGCCCCTCCTGACTCCCCTGATTTCATTCTTAAGCTCCTTTCTGCTAGGCTTATAATATTCTAGACCTCTATCATTGTCTAGTTTTTTGAATCTTTCGTAAGCTCTTCTTTTTTTGTTGACTAGATTTACAACAGTCTTTGTCTACGATGGCTCCTGTACCCTACCATCCTTTCCCTGTCTCATTGGAACGTTCCCTATGCAGAACTCCATGGAAATATCCCCTGAACATTTGCCACATTTCTTCCCTATGTTTCCCAGAGAACACATTTCCAATTTATGTTTCCAAGTTCCTGCCTGATAGCCTCATATTTCCCCTTACTCTAATTAAACACTTTTCTAACTAGTCTGTTCCTCTCCCTTTCCAATGCTATGGTAAAGGAGATAGAATTGTGATCACAATCTCCAAAATGCTTTCCCACATCTGACACCTGACCAGGTTCATTTCCAATACCACATCAAGTACAGATTCTCATCTTGTAGGCTTATCTACATATTGTGTCAGGAAACCTTCCTGAACACACCTAACAAACTCCACCCCATTTAAACCCTTCACTCTAGGGAGATACCAATATATATTTGAGAAATTAAAATCTCCCACCACAACAACCCTGTTATTATTACACCTTTCCAGAATCTGTCTCACTATCTGCCCCTCGATGTCCCTGTTACTATTGGGTAGTCTATATAAAAAAAAACACCCTGTAGAGTTATTGACTCCTTCCTGTTCCTAACTTCCAGCCACAGAGACTCTGTAGACAATCCCTCCATGACTTCCTCCTTTTCTGCAGCCATGACACTATCTCTGATCAACACCCCCACCTTTTTTGCCTCCCTCCCTGTCTTTTCTGAAACATCTAAAGCAGAGGTCGGCAACCTGCGGCTCCAGAGCCACATGCGGCTCTTTGATCTCTGTGATGCGGCTCCCCGTGGTTTGTTAGCTTTTGAAATGTAATTCGAAATTTGAAGATTATGGTGATCTTGTACAATATGAAAACTTTGCGGAGACACCGTTTCCTGGCACATCCGAACCGGCTCACAATTAGCCACCGTTCCGACTAAGGGAGATAGCCTACGGGGGTTTGTGAGTACGTGTCTTTTGGAGCATCCGCGCCCACGGGGACGGGTTGAGGGAGGCTTTAAAGCAAGGCTGTTTAGTTCGAATAAAGTTACCTTTGACTGCAGTCTTTATTTTAGCGCTGCGTGTAGCGTTACACCGCTACAACGTGTTTTTTATCGCTATTAATATACATCACCACTGCCAATGCCTGACACCCACCAGTGCGCGCTTTCTTTTAATTCTTCGATCCAAGGTAGGCTACCTATGTAGTAACCTTCAACCCAACGTCTTTTTTTCGGAGTTCAAAATGTTTTTGTTGCATGCAGAAATGTAATTTCGTTTTCTCTGCAGGAGTTCATCAATTTCAAAAATGCAACACATTATAGTTTGTTTATACATAGCATAAAGGCAAAAAAAAACCCGTTGTATGCAGTGTTATTTCATTTTGTGGCTCCCAGTGTTTTCTTTTCTGTGGGAAATGGGTCCATATTGGCTCTTTTAGTGGTAAACGTTGCCGACCCCTGATCTAAAGCCTGGCACTTGCAGTAACTAATCCTGCCCCTGAGCCATCCAAGTCTCTGTAATAGCCACCACATCATAGCTCCAGGTACTGATCCATGCTCTAAGCTCATCCACTTTGTTCAGAATACTCTTTGCATTAAAATAGATGCATCTCAATCCATTGTTCTGAGCACATCCCTTCTCTATCACCTGCCAATCCTCCCTCTCGCACTGTCTCCAAGTTTTCTCTATTTGTGAGCCAACTGCCTCTTCCTCCATCTTTTCCATTCAGCCTTCACCTCCCAACAATTCTAGTTTAAACTCTCCTCGATAGCCTTTGCAAACCTCCCTGTCAGGATATTGTTCTCCCTCGGATTCAAGTGTAGCTCGTCCTTTTTGTACAGGTCACACCTTCTCCAAAAGAGGTCCCAATGATCCAGAAATCTGAACCTAATCGTGATTTGGAAAGTTCTGAGAGAGGAGGTGGCACCCAGGTCTGGGAGCGAAGTTTAAAAGGGGAAAGCTTCGCAGGAACTCAGCAATAGCCAGCTCACCTATCGTGAGTTGGAGAGCAGGGAAGGTTCAGGCATAAAAGGAGTGGTCGAAGGCAGAGTGGTAGGGCTTTGGCTCATTCGGGCTTTAGCAAGGTAATTGGGTAAGTGGACCGTTCTTTTTCCTTGCATTTTTTTGGGAGGAATAGAGAGCATGTCTGTAGGGTTAGTACTTTGCTCTAGGTGTCAGCTGTGGTAATCCTGGGTATCTTCCAGTCTCCCAGATGGCCACATCTGTGCTAGGTGCACCAAGATGCAGCTTCTGAGAGACTTTGTTAGGGATTTGGAGCTGCAGCTTGCAGCTTTAAGGAAAATGAGCAGAAGATAGGAGCTACAAGGAGTTAGCCACCCCAAGGCTGCAGGAGGTAGATAAGTGGGTGACTGTTGGGGAAGGGATGGGAAGAGATCAAATAGTAGAGAGCACTCCTGTGGCCATCCCCCTCAATAATTGTTATCTCATTTTGGATTCTGTTTAGAGGGGTGACCTGACAGAGAATGACCACGGCAATTGGATCTGTGATACTGAACCTGGTTCCATGGTGCAGAAGGGAGAGAAGATAAAGAGGAATACGGTAGTCATAGGGGATTCCATTGTGAGGGGAACAGACAGGAGGTTCTGTCAGCCTGTTAGAGATACCCACATGGTGTGTCACTTCCCAGGTGCCAGGGTATGGGATTTCTCTGATCAGGTGTAGAGTATTCTGAAGGGAGAAAGTAAACAGCCATAAGTCTTGGTACATGTCAGTACCAATGAATAGGTAGAAAAAGGAAGGAGGTCCTGAAGAGAGAATTCTGAAGAGGGAATTGGGTAGGAAGCTGAAAAGCAGGACCTCCAGGGTGATATTCTCAGGGTTGCTGCCTGTGCCATGTGCTAATGAGTGGAAGAGTAACATGATCAGGCATATTAATGCATGGCTGAGAAACTGGTGTAGGGGGCGAGGCTTTGGGTTCCTTGATCTTTGGGACCCTTTCTGAGGGAGGTACAAATGTACAAAAAGGACAGATTACACCTGAACTCTAAGGGGTCCAATATCCTACCAGGCAGGTTTAATAGAGCTGTTCAGGACAGTTTAAACTAATTTGGCAGTGGGATGGGAACCAGAGTAATAGGGCTGAGGAAGGGGAAAGCAGAAATAGATCAAAGGCAGCATGCAACAGAGATGATAGAAAGGACAAGTAGGAGATGAGGCATAATCACAGTCACTGGGATGAGTTACAGGGCAATAGAGATGTAGTGCAGTTAAAACAGAAAGCTGGACTGGAATACTGGACTGAAAGAGTTATATTTGAACGCACGCAGCATAAGAAATAAAATGGATGATATTGAACTTCAGCTGCAGATTGGCAAGTATGACGTTGTGGCCATCTCTGAAACCTGGCTAAAGGATGGCTGCCTTTGGGAGCTGAACGTCCAAGAATATATGGTATATTGGAAAGATAGGTTATTAGGCAGAGGGGGTGGTGTGGCCCTGTGTATAAGAAATAATATTAAATCATTAGGGATGGCATAGGCTCAGAAGGTGTTTAGTCTCTATGAGTTGAGTTAAAAAATGACAAAGGTAAAAGGACCCTAATAGCAGTTGTATACAAACCTCCAAACAGCAGCTGGGTAGAGGATTACAAATTACAGCAGGAGATAGAAAAGGCATGTGAGAAGGGCAATGTCATGATAATCATTGGAGATTTTAACATGAAAGTGGATTGGGTAAACCAGGCCAGTACTGGACCTCAAGAGAGAAAATTTGTAGAATGCCTATGGGGTTGCCTTTTTAGAAGAACTTGTTATTGAGCCCACAAAGGGGTTGGCTGTGCTGGATTGAGTGTTGTGCTATGATCCGGAGGTGATAAGAGAGCTTAAGGTTAACGAACCCTTGGGAAAAAGTGATCACAATATGATCAAATTCACTTTGAAATTTGAGGAGAAACTAAATTCCAATGTGTTAGTATTTCAGTGGAATAAAGGAAATTACAATGGCATGAGAGGGGAACTGGCCAAGGTTAACTGAAAAGAGACACTAGCAAGAAGAACAGCAGAGCAGCAGAGCAGCAACAGCTGGAGTTTTTGCAAAAACTGAGGGAAGTACAAGACAGATATATAAGAAGAAATTTCCGAATGGAAGGACACTAACATGGCTGACAAGTCAAGTCAGCTAAAGTAAAAGCAAATGAGAGGGCATACAAGGAGGCCAAAGCTAGTGGGAAGATAGAAGATTGGGAAGCTTTTAAAAACTTGCAGAAGGAAACTACAAAGGTCATTAGGAAGGAAAAGATGAATTATGAAAGGAAGCTGGCGACTAATATCAAAGAAGATACTAAAAGCTTTTTTAAGTATACAAAGGATAAAAAAAGAGTTCAGGGTAGATATAGGACTTATAGAAAATGACACTGGAGATATTGTAATGAGAGACACAGAGATGGCAGAGGAACTGAAAGCATATTTTGCATCAGTCTTCACAGTGGAAGACATCTGCAGTATACTGGACATTCAAGAGTGTCAGGGAAGTGAAGTATGTGCAGTGAAAATTACGACCGAAAATGTGCTCAGGAAGCTTAATGGTCTAGGGGTGGATAAATTTTCTGGACCTGATGGAATGCACTCTCGAGTTCTGAAGGAAGTAGCTGGAAAGATTGTGGAGGCATTAACAATAATTTTTCAACAATCAATAGGTTCTGGCATTGTACTGGATGATTGGAAAATTGAAATGTTACTCCACTATTTGCAAAGGGTGGGAGGCAGCAGAAAGTAAACTATAGACTTGTTAGCCTGGTATTATGGTTGGGAAGTTGTTGGAATCGATTGTTAGGGATGAGATTACGGAGTACCCGGAAGCACATGATAAGATAGGCCAAAGGCAGCATGATTTCCTGAAAGGAAAATTCTGCCTGACTAAGCTACTACAATTTTTTGAGGAAATTACAAGCAAAGTAGGAGATGTAGTAGATGTGGTGTACTTGGATTTTCAGAAGGCCTTTGACAAGTTACTGCACATGAGGCTGCTTAGCAAGATAAGATCCCATGGAAATGCAGGGGAGTTAATAGCATGGCTGGAACATTGACTGATTGGCAGAATACAAAAAGTGGGAATAAAGGGATCCTATTCTGGCTAGCTACCGGTTACCAGTGGAGTTCCACAGGGGTCGGTGTTGGGACCGCTGCTTTTTACGATGAATGTCAATGATTTTGACTATGAGATTAATGGATTTGTGGCTAAATTTGCTGATGATACAAAGTTAGGTGGAAGAGCGGATAGTGTAGAGGAAACAGAGAGCCTGCAGAGAGACTTAGATAGTTTAGGGGAATGGGCAAAGAAGTGGCAAATGATATACAATACTGGAACGTGTATGGTCATGCACTTTCGTGGAAGAAATAAATGGGCAGACTATTACTTACATGGGGAGAGAATTCAAAATACAAAGATGCAAAAGGACTTGGGAGTCCTTGTGCAGGATACCCTAAAGGTTAACCTCCAGGTTGAGTCGGTGGTGAAGAAGGTAAATGCAATGTTGGCATTCATTTCTAGAGGTATAGAATATAAGAGCAGGGATGTGATATTGAGGCTCTATAAAGCACACGTGAGACCACACATGGAATTTTGTGTGCAGTTTTGGGCTCCTTGTTTCAGAAAGGATATACTGACATTGGAGAGGCTTCAGAGAAGATTCACAAGAATGATTCCAGGACTGAAAGGGGAAAGGGTTACCATATGAGGAACATCTGGCAGCGCTTGGGCTGTATTCCCTGGAATTTAGGAGAATGGGGGGGGGGAAAATCCCATAGAAACATTCCGAATGTTAAAAGGCCTGAACAGATTAGATATGGCAAAGTTTATTTCCCATGGTAGGGGAGTTCAGGACAAGATGGCACAACTTCGGGATTGAAGGATATCCATTTAGAGCAGAGATGCAGAGAAATTAGTCAGAGGGTAGTAAATCTATAGAATCTGTTGCCACAATTTGCTGCGGAGGCCAAGTCATTGGGTGCATTTAAGGTGGAGATAGATAGGTTCTTGATTGGTTAGGGCATCAAAGGGTATGGAGAAGGCAAGGGAGTGAGGATGACTGAAAGAATTGGATCAGCCCATGAATGAATGGCGGATCAGACTCAATGGGCTGAATGGCCTACTTCTGTTGCTGTATCTTATGGTGAATCTGTGGAATGTTCTGCCACAGACTGCAGTGGAGGCCTTGGGTATATGTGAGGTGGAAGTTAATAGATTCCTGATTGGTTGGGGAATCAAGGAGTATGGTGAGAGGGCAGGCGTATGTTGTTGAATGGGATCTGGAATCAACCATGATGAAATGGTGGAGTGGACTCGATGGGCTGAATAGCCTAATTCTGCTCCTATGTCTTATTGTCTTGTGGTCTTAAGGTCCTATCATGCACAGCCAAAAGAGTTAAATATTTGTTCTTCGGAGCTTAGAAGAGTGGAAGTGAACTGATTGAAGCACATGATCTTAATTGAGCATGGAAGATTGATGCTGCCATGGGAGAAAGTCAAATGTGGTCACAGGATCAAGTGGTGGTTGCTTGATACTGAGATGTATTGGAATTTTGTTTCACAGAGGATAAAAAGGAGAGGTTACACCAATATCCTTGCAGGCAGGTTTGCCTGACCTGTTGGGGAGGATTTAAACTTATTTGGCAGGGGAATGGAAGCCAAAAACAAAGGGGCAGAGAATGAGCAATTGGTGTGCAAGGAGATGTAGTGTGTAGCAAGACTGTGAGGAAGGATAGGCAGCTGATCGGGTAAAACTGCAATTTGTTGGATGGGTTGTAGTGTGTCTTTAAACGAAACAGTAGGTTCAACAGTTTGAAAATGGGAGGAAGGGAACAGAGAGTGCAGGAGAGGTTGTGAAAGTCTCCAGAGTACACAGAGATAAATAGGGATAAGAATATAATCTGCTAATACGGGGGAAAAGGGTGATGAACACAGTACTGAGATGTTATATTTGAATACACAAACCATATGGAATCCACATTTAGCAGAGGGAGGGAGGAGGCTCTGTTGGTAAAAAATTAAATAAATTTCTTAGAAAGAGGTGGCATAGGATAGTTAGATGCAAAAACCTTGTGGTTAAAGTTAAGAAAATGCAATGGTAAAAAGATCCTGATGGGAGTTATGGAGACCTTAAGACACAGGAGCAGAATTAGGCCATTCAGCCCATTGAGTATGCTCTGCCATACCATCCTGGTTGATCCTGGATCCCACTCAACCCCGTATACCTGCCTTCTTGCCATAACTTTTGATGCCTTGAACTATCAGGAAACTATTCATTTTCACTTCAAATATACCAACAGACTTATCCTCCACACCTGTCTGGGGCAGAGCATTCCACAGATTCACTACTCTCTGGCTAAAGAAATTCCTCTTAACTCAGTTCTAAAGGGTCCCCCCTCAATTTTGAGGCTGTGCCCTCTAGTTCTGGACACCCCCACTGCAGGAAACATCCTCTCCATATCCACCTTATCTAGTCCTTTCAACATATGGTAGGTTTCAATGAGATTCCCCCTGAATTCTTCTAAATTCCAGTGAGTACAGGCACAAAGCTGCCAAATGCTCCTCATATGTTAACCCCTTAATTCCCAGAATCATCCTCGTGAACCTCCTCTGAACTCCCTGCGATGAGATATCTCCTTCTGAGATATGGGGCTCAAAACTGTTGACAATATTCCAAGTGCTGCCTGACTAGTGCCTTATAAAGCCTCAGCATTATCTCCTTGTTTTTATATTCTATTCCCCTTGAAATGAGTGTCAACATTGCATTTACCTTCTTTACCACAGTTTCAATAGGCAATAGACAATAGGTGCAGAAGTTGACCATTCGGCCCCTCGAGTCTGCACCGCCATTCTGAGATCATGGCTGATCATTCACTATCAATACCCAGTCCCTGCCTTGTCCTCATATCCCTTGATTCCCCTATCCATCAGATATCTATCTAGCTCCTTCTTGAAAGCATCCAGAGAATTGGCCTCCACCGTCTTCCGAGGCAGTGCATTCCACACCTCCACAACTCTCTGGGAGAAGAAGTTCTTTCTCAACTTTGTTTTAAATAACTGACCTCTTACTCTCAATCCATGCCCTCTGATACTGGACTCTCCCAACATCTGGAACATATTTCCTGCCTCAATCCTATCAAATCCTTTAATTATCTTAAACGTTTCAATCAGATCCCCTCTCAATCTCCTCAATTCCAGTGTGTACAAGCCCAATCTCTCCAATCTCTCTGCGTAAGACAGCCCTGCCATCCCAGGAATCAACCTAGTGAATCTACGCTGCACTTCCTCAATTGCCAGAATGTCCTTCCTTAAACCTGGAGACCAAAACTGTACACAATATTCCAGGTGTGGTCTCACCAGGGCCCTGTACAAATGCAAAAGGACATCCTTGCTCTTGTACTCAATTCCCCTTGTAATAAAGGCCAACATTCCATTTGCCCTCTTCACTGCCTGTTGCACTTGCTCATTCACCTTCATTGACTGATGAACTAGGACTCCTAGGTCTCTTTGCATTTCTCCCTTACCTAAGTCTACACCGTTCAGACAATACTCTGCCCTCTTGTTCCTGCTTCCAAAGTGGATAACTTCACATTTATTCACATTGAATGACATCTGCCAAGTATCTGCCCACTCACCCAGCCTAACCAAGTCTCCCTGTATTCTCCTAACGTCCTCTTCGCATGTCACACTGCCACCCAGTTTAGTATCGTCAGCAAACTTGCTGATATAGTTTTCAATGCCCTCATCTAAATCGTTGACATAAATCGTAAAGAGCTGTGGTCCCAATACAGAGCCCTGTGGTACCCCACTAGTCACCTCCAGCCGGTCCGAGAAACACCCATTCACTGCTACCCTTTGCTTTCTATCTGCCAACCAGTTTTCTATCCATGTTGAAACCCTGCCCCCACTGCCATGAGCTCTGATTTTACTCACCAATCTCCTATGTGGCACCTTATCGAATGCCTTCTGAAAATCTAGGTACACTACATCCACTGGCTTACCCTTGTCTAACATCCTTGTTACACCCTCAAAAAACTCCAACAGATTAGTCAAGCATGATTTGCCCTTAGTAAATCCATGCTGGCTCGGCCTAATCCTATTACTGCCATCAAGATATGCCACTATTTCATCCTTAATAATGGACTCAAGCATCTTCCCCATGACTGACGTTAGGCTAACAGGGCGATAGTTCTCCGTTTTCTCCTTCCCTCCCTTCTTGAAAAGTGGGATAACATTAGCCACTCTCCAATCTTCAGGAACTGATCCTGAATCTGAGGAACATTGGAAAATGATTACCAATGCATCCGCAATTTCCTGAGCCACCTCTTTTAGAACCCTCGGATGCAGACCATCTGGACCCAGGGATTTATTAGCCTTCAGTCCTATCAGTCTACTCATCACAGTTTCTTTCCTAATGTTAATCTGTTTCAATTCCTCTGATATCTTATGACCCTGGCCCATCCATACATCTGGGAGATTGCTTGTGTCCTCCCTGGTGAAGACAGATCTAAAGTACGCATTAAATTCTGTTGCCATTTCCCTGTTTCCCATAACAATTTCTCCCAATTCATTCTCCAAGGGGCCAACATTGTTCTTAACTATCTTCTTTCTTTTCACATAGCTAAAAATTTTTGCTATCCCCTTTTATATTCCTGGCTCGACTGAGCTCATACCTGATTTTTTTCTCTCCGTATTGCTTTTTTAGTTAAGATCTGCTGTTCCTTAAAACTTTCTCAATCATCTGTATTCCCACTCATCTTAGCCCTGTCATACTTCTTTTTCTTTAATGCTATACAATCTCTGACTTCCTTTGTCAACCACTGTGGCCCCTTCCCCCTCTTTGAATCCTTCCTTCTCATTGGAATGAACTGCTTTTGCATCTTTTGTATTATCCCCAAGAATATCTGCCACTGCTGATCCACTGTCTTTCCTGCCAGGGCATCCGCCCATTTAACTTTGGCCAGCTCTTCCCTCATGGCTCCATAGTCTCCTTTATTTAATTGCAACACTGACACCTCTGATCTGCCCTTATCCCTCTCAAATTGTAGATAAAAACTTATCATGTTATGATCACTACTTCCTAATGGCTCCTTTACTTCAAGATCACTTATCAATTCCTGTTCATTACACATCACCAAGTCCAAAATAGCCTCGTTCCTGGTTGGCTCAAGCACAAGCTGTTCCAAAAATACATCCCTTAGACCAGGGGTCAGCAACCTTTACCACTGAAAGAGCCACTTGGACCCGTTTCCCACAGAAAAGAAAACACTGGGAGCCGCAAAACCCGTTTGACATTTAAAATGAAATAACACTGCATACAACGTTTTTTTTGCCTTTATGCTATGTATAAACAAACTATAATGTGTTGCATTTATGAAATTGATGAACTCCTGCAGAGAAAACGAAATTACATTTCTGCATGCAACAAAAACATTTTGAACTCCGAAAAAAAGACGTTGGGTTGAAAGTTACTTTTAAGTAAAATATTCAATGTCTATTTGAGTCCTTCTTGTATTTATGAAAAACGCCGAACTTAAATTTTCCGCCAGCAGCAAACCAAAAATAACGTCAGCCAGCTGTCATCCTGAAAAATGAAAGGACTATTTCACTGAACAATGAAAAAATATGAATATGAGTAAAATAATAGGCAATTAAAATATTTATCATACTTGGTTAATGGGATTTCTGCTCCTGGACCTCAGCGCACAGCGTCTGCACATCAGGGCTGTATGATGTCACCTTCATCTTTACACAGGATCGCAAGCTGTCATCTGTGAGGTTTTCAATATCACTCCATTTGTGTATCTGAGCAAGAACGGCCTTCTGACGGGCAACATCTTCAAGGTCTGCTGTCAAGCGTCTAAACTTGGACACCCATATGTCTTTGTCGGCTATGTCGGCCAGTTCCATCTCAAGATCAGGTTGACTCACACCTGCCAATGCAGTCGTATTCAGTAGGGAAGGATCGATGCTTAAGGGAGTGACCGGGAAGGATAATGTGTTTTTTTCCTCTCTGAACTCACAGAAGCGTTTCCCAAACGATGTTTGCATTGCGATGATTGCAGAATGTAAATACTCCGAAATTATCATGTCGTGACCTTGTTTGAACTCTCTCAAATTGGGGAAGTGAGACAAAGTGCCTTTCTGTAAATCTCTGGCAAGCACTGTCAACTTGCGCTCGAATGCCAAAACATCCTCCAACATGTGCAGGGCTGTACGTCCTTTCCCCTGAAGAGCTGTGTTCAGCGTGTTCAGGTGCGCTGTCATGTCTACCATGAAGTGTAGCTTTTCCAGCCACTCTGGCTGTTCCAGCTCAGGAAAGGTGAGCCCTTTGCTGCCCAGGAAAGTTTTCACTTCTTCCAGACACGCGACAAAGCGTTTCAGCACCTTCCGTCTGGACAGCCAGCGATAAAAACACGTTGTAGCGGTGTCAGTAAACTGCAGTCAAAGATAGCTTTATTCGAACTAAACAGCCTTGCTTTTCAGCTTCCCTCAACCCAGCCCCCATGGACGCAGATGCTGCAAAAGACGCGTACTCACAAACCCCCGTAGGCTATCTCCCTTAGCCGGAATGCTGGCTAATTGTGAGCCGTTTTATGATGTGGCAGGAAATGTGTCGCTACACTTAGGTTGTACAAGATCACCATAATTACATTTCAAAAGCTAACAAACTAACATAAAATACATTTTAATTAAATACTGACCAATTATTTCCCAAAGCCACAGGGAGCCGCAGCACAGAGGTGAAAGAGCCACAAATGGCTCGGGAGCCGCAGGTTGCCGACCCCCGCCTTAGACACTCCACAAAATCCCTATCCTGGGGTCCAGCACCTACCTGATTCTCCCAGTTCACCTGCATGTTAAAATCTCCCATAACGACTGCATTACCTTTAGCACATGCCAATGTTAACTCCCTAATCAACTTGTACCCAATATCCATGCTCAACCTGTAAATTAACCTTCTGAGAGTCTTGCCCAAGGACTCCCAAGTCCCTTTGCACCTCTGATATTTAAGTTTATTCCCCATTTAGAAAATAGTCTGCATTTTTGTTACTTTTACCAAAATGCATTATCATATACTGTATTTCCTAATGCTGTATTCCATCTGCCACTTTTTTTGCCAGTTCTTCTAATTTGTTTAAGTCCTGCTTCCTCGGCACTAGCTACATCTCCACCTATCTTCGTATCATCTACAAACTTTGCTAGAAAGCCATCAATTCCATTATCCAAATAATGTGAAAAGTTGTGGTCCCAATACTGACCCCTGAGGAACAGCACTAGTAACCAGCAGCTAACCAAGAAGGGCCCCATTATTCGCACTTGCTACCTTCTGGCTGCAGCCATTCCCCTATCCATGCCAGTATCTTTTCTGTAACGCCATGGGATTTTATCTTGATAAGCAGCTCATATATGGCACCTTATGAAATGCCTTCAGAAAATCCAAGTAAATTACATCCACTGCCTCTCCTTTGTCCACTCAGATTTTTACTTCCTCGAACTCCAGCAGATTTGTCAGGCAAGATTTCCCTTTTCATAAGCCATGCTGACTTCGACTTATTTTATCATCAGTCTCCAAGTACCCTGAAACCTCATCGTTAATAAAGGACTCCAGCACTTTCCCAACCACCGAAGTTAGTTTAACTGGTCTATAATTTTCTTTCTTTTGGCTTCCTCCTTTCTTAAAACCTGGCGATAGACTGGCGTCCTATCTGGGGGGAGTCTTATACTTTCAGTCACGTCACGCCACGGAAACTGGCATAAGCACCAGTCTGATGAGCCTATAAAACTTGGGACAGACTTTAACTTTAACTTTCTTAAAGAGTGAAATAACATTTCCAATTTTTCCAGTCCTTCGAAACCCTGCCAGAATCAAGCGATCCTTGAAAGATCATAATCAATGCATTTGCAATCTCTTTAGCAACCTCTTTCAGAATTATTGGATGTAGTCCATCTGGTCAAGGTGACCTATCCACCTTAAGACCTTTCAGGTGCATAGCACATTTTCCTTTGTAATAGCAATGGTACTCTCATGCTCCCTGACACTCATCGACCTCGGCACACTGCTAGTGTCTTCCACAGTGAAAGTACTTATTAAGTTCATCTTCCATTTCATTGCAATCCGTTACTAACTTATCAGCATAATCTTAACATAGAACCATAGCAACACAGAGAGCCTACAGCACAATACAGGCCCTTCGGCCCACAATGCTGTGACAAACATGTACTTACCTTAGAAATTACCTAGGGTTACCCATAGCCCTCTATTTTTCTAAGCTCGACCCAGCCAAGAGGCTCTTAAAAGACCCGATTATATCCACCTGCACCACCGCTGCCGGCAGCCCATTTCTTATCACCCTCTGTGTAAAAAAACTTACCCCTGACATTTCCTCTGTACCTACTTCCAAGCACCTTAAAAATGTTAGCTATTTCAGCCTCGGGGGAAAAAAGCCTCTGACTATCCACACAATCAATGCCTTTCATCAGCTTATACACCTCTATCAGGTCACCTCTCATCCTCTGTCACTCCAAGGAAAAAAGGCCAAGTTCACTCAACCTATTCTCATAAGGCATGCTCCCCAATCCCGGAAACATCCTTAGTGTATATGGATTTCAGCAAGGCATTTGACAAGGTACCCCATGCAAGGCTTATTGAGAAAGTAAGGAGGCATGGGATCCAAGGGGAAATTGCTTTAGATCTAGAACTGGCGAGCCCACAGAAGGCAAAGAGTGGTTGTAGATGGGTCATATTCTGCATGGTGGTCAGTCACCAGTGGTGTGCCTCAGGGATCTGTTCTGGCACCCCCACTAACCATATAACCATATAACAATCACAGCACGGAAACAGGCCATCTCAGCCCTCCTAGTCCGTGCCGAACTCTTAATCTCACCTAGTCCCACCTACCCGCACTCAGCCCATAACCCTCCACTCCTTTCCTGTCCATATACCTATCCAATTTTACCTTAAATGACACAACTGAACTGGCCTCTACTACTTCTACAGGAAGCTCATTCCACTCTTCATGATTTTTATACATGACCTGGATGAAGAAGTGGAGGGATGGGTTAGTAAATTTGCTGATGACACAAAGGTTGGGAGTGTTGTGGATAGTGTGGAGGGCTGTCAGAGGTTACAGTGGGACATTGATAGGATGCAAAACTGACCTGAGAAGTGGCAGATGGGGTTCAACCCAGATAAGTGTGAGGTGGTTCATTTTGGTAGGTCAAATATGATGGCAGAATATAGTCTTAATGGTAAGACACTCAAAGCTGCTACGCAGGTTGACTCTGTGATTAAGAAGGCAGACAATACATTGGCCTACATCAACCGTGGGATTGAGTTTAAAAGCCGAGAGATAATGTTGGAGCTATATGTTGGGAGTTCAAACCAGAGAAGTGTGAGGTGGTACATTTTGGAAAGACAAACTCCAAGGTAGAGTACAAAGTAAATGGCAGGATATTTGGGAGTGTGGAGGAGCAGAGGGGTCTGGGGGTACATGTCCATAGGTCCCTGAAAGTTGTCTCACAGGTAGATAGGGTAGTTAAGAAAGCTTATTGGGTGTTAGCTTTCATAAGTCGAGGGATAGAGTTTAAGAGTCGTGAGGTAATGATGCAGCTCTATAAACCTCTAGTTTGGCCACACTTGGAGTACTGTGTCCAGTTCTGGTCGCCTCACTATAGGAAGGATGTGGAAGCATTGGAAAGGGTACAGAGGAGATTTACCAGGATGCTGCCTGGTGTAGAGAGTATGCATTATGATCAGAGATTAAGGGAGCTAGGGCTTTACTCTCTGGAGAGAATGCGGATGAGAGGAGACATCATAGAGTTATACAAGATATTAAGAGGAATATATTGAGTGGACAGCCATCACCTCTTCCCCAGGGCACCACTGCTCAATACAAGAGGACATGGGTTTAAGGTAAGGGATGGGAAGTTCAAGGGGGATATTAGAGGAAGGTTTGTTACTCTGAGAGTGTTTGGTGTGTGGAATGCCATGCCTGAATCTCTGCTGGAGGCAGATACACAAGTGAAATTTAAGAGACTACTAGACAGGTATAGGGAGGAATTTAAGGTGGGGATATATATGGGAGGCAGAGTTTAAGGGTCAGCACAACATTGTAGGCCAAAGGGCCTGTACTGTGCTGTAATATTCTATGTTCTATGCTCTATGTTCAATACAGGCCCTTCAGCCCACAAAGCTGTGCCAAACATGTCCTTACTTTAGAAATTACCTAGGGTTGCCCGTAGCTCTCTATTTTTCTGAGCTGCATATACCTGTCCAGGAGTCTCTTAAAAGACCCTACATGTCCACCTCCACCACTGTCGCCGGCATCCCATTCCACGCACTCACCACTCTCTGCGCAAAAAATCTCACCCCTGACATCTCCTCTGTACCTACTTCCAAGCACCTTAAAACTGTGCCTTTTGTGCGACCCATTTCAGCTCTGGGAAAAAGCCTCTGATTACCCACACGATCAATGCCTCTCATCATCTTGTACACCTCTATCAGGTCACCTCTCATCCTCTGTCACTCCACTCAGTCACCAGTGAAGTGCCTCAGGGATCTGTTCTGGGACCCGTACTCTTCGTGATTTTTATAAATGACCTGGATGAGGAAGTGAAGGGATGGGTTAGTAAGTTTGCTGATGACGCAAAGGTTGGAGGTGTTGTGGATAGTGTGGAGGGCTGTCAGAGGTTACAGCGGGACATTGATAGGATGCAAAACTGGGCTGAGAAGTGGCAGATGGAGTTCAACCCAGAGAAGTGTGAAGTGGTTCATTTTGGTAGGTCAAATATGATGGCAGAATATAGTATTAATGGTAAGACTCTTGGCAATGTGGAGGACCAGAGGGATCTTGGGGTCCAAGTCTTAGGACATCAAAGCAGCTGCGCAGGTTGACTCTGTGGTTAAGAAGGCGTATGGTGTATTGGCCTTCATCAATCATGGAATTGAATTTAGGAGCCGAGAGGTAACGTTACAGCTATATAGGACCCTGGTCAGACCATACTTGAAGTACTGTGCTCATTTCTGGTCACCTCACTACAGGAAGGATGTGGAAGCCATAGAAAGGGTGCAGAGGAGATTTACAAGGATGTTCCCTGGATTGGGGAACATGCCTTATGAGAATAGGTTGAGTGAACTTGGCCTTTTCTGCTGGGAGTGATGGAGGATGAGATAGGTGATATAGGTGCACAAGATGATGAGAGGCATTGATTGTATGGATAGTCAGAGGCTTTTTCCCAGGGCTGAAATGGTTGCCACAAGAGGACACATGTTTAAGGTGCTGGGGTGTAGGTATAGAGGAGATGTCAGGGGTAAGTTATTTACTCAGAGAGTGGTGAGTGCATGGAATGGGCTGCCGGCCACAGTGGTGGAGGCAGATATGATAGGGTCTTTTAAGAGGCTTTTGGATAGGTACCAGGAGCTTAGTAAAATAGAGGGCTATAGGTAAGCCTAGTAATTTCTAAGGTGGTGACATGTTCGGCACAACTTTGTGGCCCAAAGAGCCTGTATGGTTCTGTAGGTTTTCTATGTTTAAAAAAGACCAAGTTCACTCAACCCATTCTCATAAGACATGCTCCTCAATCCAGGCAACATCCTTGTAAATCTCCTCTGCACCTTTTCTATAGTTTCCACATCCTTCCTGTAGTGAGGCGACCAGAACTGAGCACAGTACTCCAAGTGGGGTCTAACCAGGGTCCTATATAGCTGCAACATTACCTCTCGGCTCTTATACCCATGATTGATGAACATAGAACATAGAATAGTACAGCACATTACAGGTCCTTCTGCCCACAATGTTGTGCCAACCCTCAAACCCTGCCTCCCATATAACCCCCCACCTTCAATCCCTCCATATACCTGTCTAGTAGTCTCTTAAACTTCACTAGTGTATCTGCCTCCACCACTGACTCAGGCAGTGCATTCCACTCACCAACCACTCTCTGAGTGAAAAAACTTCCTCTAATATCCCCCTTGAACTTCCCTCCCCTTACCTTAAAGCCCTGTTCTCTTGTACTGAGCAGTGGTGCCCTGGGGAAGAGGCACTGGCTGTCTGCTCTGTCTATTCCTCTTAATATCTTGTACACCTCTATCATGTCCCCTCTCATCCTCCTTCTCTCCAAAGAGTAAAGCTCTAGCTCCCTTAATCTTTGATCGTAATCCATACTCTCTAAACCAGGCAGCATCTTGGTAAATCTCCTCTGTACCCTTTCCAATACTTCCACATGAAGGCCAATGCACCATATGCTTTCTTAACCACAGAATCAACCTGTGCTGCAGCTTTGAGTGTCCTAAATATTTGGACCCCAAGACCCCTCTGATTCTCCACACTGCCAAGAGTCTTGCCATTAGTACTATATTCTGCCATCATATTTGTCCGACGAAAATGAACCACCTCCCCCTCGTGTTACCCCTAAACTTTTGCCCCCTAACTCTCAACTCATGTCCTCTTGTTTGAATCTCCCCCACTCTCAATGGAAAAAGCCTATCCACGTCAACTCTATCTATCCCCCCCATAATTTTAAATACCTCTATCAAGTCGTCCCTCAACCTTCTATGCTCCAAAGAATAAAGACCTAACTTGTTCAACCTTTCTCTGTAACTTAGGTGCTGAAACCCAGGTAACATTCTAGTAAATCTTCTCTGTACTCTCTCTATCTTGTTGACATCTTTCTTGTAATTCAGTGACCAGAACTGTACACAATACTTACAAAATGCTGTTCTGACGAAGGGTCTCGGCCCGAAATGTCGACAGTGCTTCGCCTTATAGATGCTGCCTGGCCTGCTGTGTTCTACCAGCATTTTGTGTGTGTTGTTTGAATTTCCAGCATCTGCAGATTTCCTCGTGTTTGCTGTACACAATACTCCAAATTTTGCCTTACCAATGCCTTGTACAATTTTAACATTACATCCCAACTCCTATACTCAGTGTTCTGATTTATAAAGGCCAGCATACCAAAAGATTTCTTCACCACCTTATCCATGAGATTACCTCTTGGTTCTTGAACTCAATCCCCCGGTTGATGAATGCCAACACACCGTATGCCTTCTTAACAACACTGTCAACCTGCGCAGCAGCTTTGGGTGTCCTATGGACATGGACCCCAAGACCTCACTGATCCTCCACACTGCCAAGAGTCTTACCATTAATATTATATTCTGTCTTCAAATTTTACCTACCAAAATGAACCACTCACACTTATCTAGCACTGCTGGCGACGGTGGTGGAGGTGGATACATAGGGTCATAGATGGGTACATGCAGCTTAGGAAATTAGGGCTATGCAATATGATGTCCCAGCTCCTGTACTCAGCTCTCTGTCTGATGAAGGCAATGTGCCAAACATCTTCATCACCTCCCTATCTACTTGTAATTGTGGCAATTGTGTATCTATACCCCTAGGTTCTGTTATTCAATGGACTCTACGATTTACTGTGTAACTCCTTCCCTGGTTTGACTTCCTGAAATGCATCATTTAGCAGTTATCAGGAATTAAATTTTATCTGCATTTTTGAAGGATTGGGGAATTAAGGGTGGTGGGCAACTGGTTTGAAGAGGAGTTGAATAGATCAACCATGATCATTGAATAGCACTTATGGAGGGACCAGTTGGATGCCACCTTTTTCCACAGTCCTCCTTTGCTATAAATTTCTCATTCCCCGTTATATTCGAGATCTAATACATCACTAACTGGAAGCTCAAGCGACTACCAATAGATGATATCAGAAAGTTGAAAGCATAGAAACAGGGCCTTCAGCCCATCTGTTCATGCTGACTATTATGCCTGCCTATACCAATTCCACCTGACTGCATTAATTCCTCGTCTTTCTCATTCAAGCACTTGTCCAAATGTCTTCTAAATGTTGTTGCTGTCCCTGACTGCACTACCTTCTCTGGCAATTCATTTCAGATACCAGCCTCACTGCTGTATTAGTTTATTTACTAAATTTGGAGTCAGTACATGAAAATGATTTACCGTGGCAGGAAGGCAAAAAACTGATTGCTCCATAATCAAACGTTCTGTGAAGTCAATGTCACTTCTGAATTCAGGAAAATTATCTATGTCAACACCAACCTAGAAACAGAGCAAAGAATGAAAGAAGTTGAATTCATTGGGCAATGTAGAAATGAAGGTTTAATATGTCTGCTTGATACAGAAATTGATCCAACTCACCATCATGTACATCGTTCCACAAGGTCTGATTGGTCTTAAGCCAGGAACCATTGCAAGAGCATTGAAACAAAGGTCAGTATTGGACTGAGGGAAGCAAAAAGAATTATTCCCACTTGAATAAACATCCAGTAACCATTTGCTCATTTGAGAACAGGTACTTTAAGGGAAGTTTGAGCCAAGCTAATATTCCAAAATGCTCCCAGATTCCTGTTTGTGTTGTGTGAGTTTTCCTTTTCACACCAGCCATCAGGCTGCTCCTGTCAGTGATATGCACTGGCATTAAATCAATCTACATCTCCCCAGTCTGTTGCCCCTTACTCCACCATCTCCAGGTCTGTTTCCATTCATTCAGAGTCACAGCATAAACAAACCCAGCTCATCCATGCTGATCAAGATGACAGTCTAAGCTTGTCCCTCTGAACCTTTCCTGGCCATGTACTTTTGCAAGTGTCTTTTAAATATTGTTATTATACCTGCCTCAGTCAATTCCTCTGGCAGTTCATTCTATAGATGGTCCACCCTCTGCCATCTAGCTTCCTTTTAAATAAGACCATAAAACCATAAGACATAGAAGGAGAAATCAAATCACAAACAAGAGAAAATCTGCAGATGCTAGAAATCCAAGCATCACCCACAAAATGCTGGATGAACAGGAGGCCAGGCAGCATCAATGGAAAAAAAGTACTGTCAACATTTCAGGCTGAGACCCTTTGGCAGGCCTGGAGATAAAAAGGATGAGGAGTAGATTTAAAATGTGGGGGTGGGGAGAGAGAAACACAAGGTGATGAGTGAAACTGGGAGGGAGAGGGATAAAGTAAAGAGATGAGGTTGATTGGTGAAAGAGATACAGGGGAGTCTGATAGGAGAGGACAGAAGGCAATGGAAGAAAGAAAAGGGAGAAGCTCCAGAGGGAGGTGATGGGCAAACAAGGAGATAAGGTGAGAGAGGGAAGGGGGATGGGAAATGGTGACAAGAGGGGCATTACTAGAAATTTAAGAAATCGATGTTCATGCCATCAGTTTAGAGGCTACCTAAATGGACTAGTAGGTGTTGTTCCTCCAACCTGAGTGTGGCTTCATCGTAACAGTAGGGGAGGCCATGGTTTGACATATGGGAATGGGAAGTGGAATTAAAATGGATAGCCACTGGGAGATCCCACTTTTTCTGGCGGACAGAGCATAGGTACTTGGCGAAGTGGTCTCCCAACCTATAACGTGTGTCACCGATGTACAGGAAGCCACACTGGGAGCACTGAACACAGTAAATGACACCAACAGACTCACAGGTAAAGTGTGTTTAGGGCCCTGAATGGTAGTGAGGGAGAAGGTGTAGGGGCAGGTGTAGCATTTGTTTCACCTGCAAGGATAAGTGCCAGGAGGGAGGTAAGTGCGGGTGGACAAATGGACAAGTGAGCTGCATAGGAAGCAATCCCTGCAGAAAGCAGAATGTGAGGTGGTGGAGGGAAGGGGGAGAGAAAACCTGCTTGGTGGTGGAACCCCATTGGTGAAGGTGGAAGTTCCAAAGAATTATGTTCCAAATGCAGAGGCTGGTGATGTGGTAGGTAAGGACAAGAGGAACCCTATCCCTGGTAGGGTGGCGGGAGGATAGGGTAAGAGCAGACGTGTGAAATGGAAGAGATGCGGTTGAGGGCAGTGTTGATGGTGGAGGAACGGAAGCCTTTTCTTTGAAAATGGAGGCCATCTCCTTCATTCTAGAATGAAAAGCCTCATCCTGAGAGCAGACACAGCAGAGATGGAGGAATTGAGAGAAGGGAATGGCATTTTTACAAGAAGAGGGATAGTCAAGGTAGCTGTGAGAATCTGTGAGTTTATAGTAGACATCAGTATAACCATATAACCATATAACAATCACAGCACGGAAACAGGCCATCTCGGCCCTCCTAGTCCGTGCCGAACTCTTAATCTCACCTAGTCCCACCTACCAGCACTCAGCCCATAACCCTCCACTCCTTTCCTGTCCATATACCTATCCAATTTTACCTTAAATGACACAACTGAACTGGCCTCTACTACTTCTACAGGAAGCTCATTCCACACAGCTATCACTCTTTGAGTAAAGAAATACCCCCTTGTGTTTCCCTTAAACTTCTGCCCCCTAACTCTCAAATCATGTCCTCTCGTTTGAATCTCCCCTACTCTCAATGGAAACAGCCTATTCACGTCAACTCTATCTATCCCTCTCAAAATTTTAAATAGGAGAAAGGGCAAGAGAGTGGCAAAGTGCAAAATGCACGGTCATGCACTTTGGTAGTAGAAATAAATGTGCAGAGTATTTTCTTATATAGGCATCCTTTAGTCTCGTGAGACCATGGATTTTCGCCTTGGAAGGTTTCCAGGGTGCAGGCCTGGGCAGGGTTGTATGGGAGACCGGCAGTTGCCCAAGCTGCAGGCCTTTCCCTCTCCATGACATCCATGACACTTCACACACTCATGATCTTTTTGATGATTTTGAGTTCCCTGGCCCTGAGCATCTTATTTTCACAATAAATTATGTCAACGAGCATGGATGTATGAAGCAGCACCAATACAGTTGTCGATGTAGTGTAGGAAAAGTGGGGGTGGACACCAGTGTCGGCTTGAAACACAGACTATTCCCTGTAGTTGACAAAAAGGCAGGCATAGGTGGCACCCATGGGAGTGCCTACGGCTGCATCTTTTGTTTTGATGGAAGTCAGAGGAGACAAAGGAGAAATTATTTAGAGTGAGGACAAGTTGCACTAGATAAAGGAGAGTGGTGGTGGAGGGAAACTAGGTGGGTCTAGTGTCCAGAAAGAAATGGAGAGCTTTGAGGCCTTCCTAGTGAGGGATGGAGGTGTTTAGAGACTGGACATCCATGGTGCAAATAAGATGATGGGGGCCAGAAATCTCGAAATCATTGAAAAAACCCTGAGCCTATGAAATGCCTCCTTGCCTGCTTTCCACAGGGATCACTCCCTACGCAACTCCCTTGTCCATTTCTCCCTCCCCAACTGATCTCCCTCCTAGTACTTATCCTTGCAAGCGGAACAAGTGCTACCTGTCCCTAGACCTCCTCCCTCACTATCATTCAGGGCCCCAAACCGTCCTTCCAGGTGAGGCGACACTTCACCTGTGAGTCTATTGAGACCCTATACTGCATCCAGTGATCCCAGTGTGGTCTCCCGTATTTGATGAGACCTGATGTAGATTGGGAGACCATTTTGCTGAGTACCTATGCTACGTTACTTCCAATTCCCATACCGATATGTCAATCCATGGCCTCCTCTACTGTTGTGATGAGGCCACACTCAGGTTGGAGGAACAACAACTTATATTCCGTCCAGGTAGCCTCCAACCTGATGCCATGAACATCGATTGCTCAAACTTCCAATCATTCCCCCACTTCACCATTCCCCATCCCCTTTTCAAAGAACAAAGAACAATACAGCACAGTACAGGTCATTTGGCCACAATGTTGTGCGGATCCTTAAACCCTGCCCCCCATATAACCCTCCACCTTAAGTTCCTCCCTATACCTGTCTAGTAGTTTCTTAAGTTTCACTAGTGTATCTGCCTCCACAGCTGACTCAGGCAGTGCATTCCACGCACCAACCACTCTCTGAGTAAAAAACCTTCCTCTAATATCCCCCTTGAACTTTCCTCTCTTTACCTTAAAGCCATGTCCTCTTGTATTGAGCAGTGATGCCCTGGGGAAGAGGCACTGGCTGTCCACTCTATCTATTCCTCTTAATATCTTGTATACCTCTATCATGTCTCCTCTCATCCTCCTTCTCTCCAGAGAGTAAAGCCCTAGCTCCCTTAATCTCTGATCATAATCCATACTCTCTAAACCAGGCAGCATCCTGGTAAATCTCCACTTTACCCTTTCCAAAGCTTCCACATCCGTCCTAGAGTGAGGCAACCAGAACTGGACACATTACTCCAAGTATGGCCTAACCAGAGTTTTATAGAGCTGAATCATTACCTTGCGACTCTTAAACCTTATCCCTCGACTTATGAAAGCTAACACCCCAAAAGCCTTCTTAACTACCCTATCTACCTGTGAGGCAACTTTCAGGGATCTGTGGAAATGTACTCCCAGATCCCTCTGCTCCTCCACACTCCCAAGTATCCTGCCATTTACTTTGTACTCTGCCTTGGAGTTTGTCCTTCCAAAGTGTACCACCTCACACTTCTCCGGGTTGAACTCTCAGCCCACTTCTGCATCCTATCAATGTCTCTCTGCAATCTTCGATAATCCTCAATGCTGTCCACAACACCACCAACCTTTGTGTCATCTGCAAACTTGCCAACCCACCCTTCCACCCCCACATCCAGGTTGTTAATAAAAATCGTGAAAAGTAGAGGTCTCAGAACCGATCCTTATAGGACACCACTAGTCAGAACCCTCCAATCTAAATGTACTTCCTCCACCACGACCCTCTGCTTTCTGCAGGCAGGCCAATTCTGAATCCACCTGGCCAAACTTCCCTAGATCCCATGCCTTCTGACTTTCTGAATAAGCCTACGGTGTGGTACCTTGTCAACAACTTTATCTCCCTCTTGCACTTTATCTCCTTGCCTGCCTATCGCTTCCCACTGGTGCTCCTTCCCTTTTTCTTTCTTCCAAGGCCTTCTGTCCTCTCCAGTCCTTTCTCTCTTTCACTAATCAACACCAACCAGCTCCTTATTTCATCCCTGCCCCTCCTAGTTTCACCTATCAGCTTGTGCTTCTCTCTCCCCTCCCCCATCTCTTTCTACTCCAGTCCTGCTGAAGGGTCTTGGCCTGAAACATTGACTTTACTCTTTTCCATAGATGCTGCCAGACAGAGGTGGAGACATAGACCATTTGGCCCATTGAGTCTGCTCTACCATTTCATCATGGCTGATCCATTTTCCCTCTCAACCAAATCACCTCCCCACATCACTTCATGGCCTGGCCAATTAATAATCTATCAACCTCTGCCTTAAATATACATACAGACTTAGCCTTCACAGCTGCCTGTGGCAGTGAATTCCACAGATTCAACATTCTCTGGCTGAAGAAGTTCTTTCTCATCTCCATTCTAAAAGTACACTGCTCTATTCTGAGGCTGTGACCATAAGACCTTAACATTATAAGATATAGGAGCAGAAGTGGGCCATTTGGCCCATCAAGTCTGCTCTGCCATTCAATCATGGGCTGATCCAATTCTTCCAGTCATCCCCTCTCCCCTGCTTTCACCCTATACCTATTGATGTCCTGGCTAATCAAGGACCTCTCTATCTCTGCCTTAAATACACCACATGATTTGGCCTCCACATACCACCCTCTGACAGAAGTAATTTCTCCACATCTCAGTTCTAAAATCCTGAAGTCATGCCCTCTTGTCCTAGAATCCCCTACCATAGGAAATATCTTCACCATATCTAATTTGTTTAGGCCTTTTAACATTCTGAATGTTTCTCTGAGATCCCCCCTCATTCTCCTGAACTCCAGGGGATACAGCCCAAGACTTGCCAGACATTCCCCATACAGTGATACTTTCATTTCTGGAATCATTCCCGTGAATCTTCTCTGAACCCTCTTCAATGTCAGTATATCCTTTCTAAGGGATAGATAGTGTAGTAGATAGTGTAGAGGATTGTCAAAGATTGCAGAGAGACATTGATAGGATGCAGAAGTGGGCTGAGAAGTGGCAGATGGAGTTCAACCCGGAGAAGTGTGAGGTGGTACACTTTGGAAGGACAAACTGCAAGGCAGAGTACAAAGTAAATGGCAGGATACTTGGTAGTGTGAAGGAGCAGAGGGATCTGGGGGTACATGAACACAGTTCCATGAAAGTCGCCTCACAGGTAGATAGGGTAGTTAAGAAAGCTTATGGGGTGTTAGCTTTCATAAGTTGAGGGATAGAGTTTATGAGTCGCAATGTAATGATGCAGCTCTGTAAAACTCTGGTTAGGCCACACTTGGTGTACTGTGTCCAGTTCTGGTCGCCTCACTATAGGAAGGATGTGGAAGCATTGGAAAGGGTACAGAGGAGATTTACCAGGATGCTGCCTGGTTTACAGAGTATAGATTATGATCAGAGATTAAGGGAGCTAGGGCTTTACTCTTTGGAGAGAAGGAGGATGAGAAGAGACATGATAGAGGTGAACAAGATATTAAGAGGAATAGACAGAGTGGACAGCCAGTGCCTCTTCCCCAGGACACCACTGCTCAGTACAAGAGGACACGGCTTTAAGGTAAGGGGTGGGAAGTTCAAGGGGGATATTAGAGGAATGTTTTTCACTGAGAGAGTGGTTGGTGCGTGGAATGCACTGTCTGAGTCAGTGGTGGAGGCAGACACACTAGTGAAGTTTAAGAGACTACTAGACAGGTATATGAAAGAATTTAAGGTGGAGGGTTATATGTGAGGCAGGGTTTGAGGGTCAGCACAACATTGTGGGCCGAAGGGCCTGTAATGTGCTGTACTATTCTATGTTCTATGTTCTAAAATAAGGAGCCCAAAACTCCACACAATACTGCATGTGTGGTTTCATGAGTGCCTTACAGAGCCACAACATCACATCCCTCCTCTTATGTTCTATACCTCCAGAAATGAACGCTAACATTGTATTCACCTTCTTCACAATTGACTCAACCTGGAGGTTAAACTTTAGGGTATCTTGCTCAAGGACAACCATTGCATCTCTGCATTTTGAATTCTCTCCCCATCTAAATAATAGTCTGCCTGTTTATTTCTTCCACGAAAATGCATGACCATACACTTTCCAATATTGTATTTCATTTGACACTTCTTTGTCCATTCCCCTAAGCTATCTAAGTCTCTGCAGGCTCTCTGTTTCCACAACACTACCCTCTCCTCCACCTCTCTTTGTATCATCAGCAAATTTTGCTGCAAATCCATTAATACCGTAGTCCAAATCACTGACGTACATCGTAAAAAAGGATGTTGCCTGGATTGGGGAGCATGCCTTCTGAGAATAGGTTGAGTGAACTCGGCCTTTTCTGCTTGGAGCAAAGGAGGATGAGAGCTGACCTGATAGAGGTGTACAAGATGATGAGAGGCATTGATCGTGTGGATAGTCAGAGGCTTTTTCCTAGGGCTGAAATGTTTGCCACAAGAGGATACAGATTTAAGATGCTGGGGAATAGGTACAGAGAGATGTCAGGGGTAAGTTTTTTACTCAGAGAGTGGTGCGTGTGTGGAACGGGCTGTCAGCAACGGTGGTGGAGGCAGATATGATAGGGTCTTTTAAGAGGCTTTTAGATAAGTACATGAAGCTTTATAAAATAGAGGTTCTATAGGTAGGTCTTGTAATTTCTGAGGTAAGGACATGTTTGGCACAACTTTGTGGGCTGAAGGGCTTGTATTGTGCTGTAGATTTTCTATGTTTCTATGAAGTAATGTAATTGCAGCAGGACTTAGACAAATTGGAAGAATGGGCAAAGAAGTGGCGAATGGAATACAGGGTTGGGGAATGTATGATAATGCTATTTGGTAGAAGTAACAATAGTGCGGACTATTATCTAAATGGGGAGAAGGTTCAAACATCAGAGGTGCAGAGGGACTTAGGAGTCCTTGTGCAAGACTCCCAGGAGGTTAATTTAACCATAGAACACTACAGCACAGTCCAGGCCCTTCAGCCCTCCATGTTATGCCGACCCATATAATCCTTTAAAAAAGTATTAAACCCACACTACCCCATAACCCTCTATTTTTCTTTCATCCATGTACCTGTCCAACAGGCTCTTAAATACCCCTAATGTTTTAGCCTCCACCTCCATCCCTGGCAAGTCATTCCAGGCATTACCCTCTGTGTAAAAAAACTTACCCCTGATGTCTCCCCTAAACTTCCCTCCCTTAATTTTGTACATATGTCCTCTGGTGTTTGCTATTGGTGCTCTGACAGTGTGAGTTTCGGGAACTAGGCAGAAGGCTGAAGAACAGGACCTCAAAGGTGGCGTTCTCAGGATTGCTGCCAGTGCTACATGATAGTGATGGTAAGAATTGGAAGAGATGGCAGTTGAATGCATGGCTGAGGAGTTGGTGCAGGGAACAGGGTTTTAGATTTTTGGACCATTGGGATCTCTTCTGGGGAAGGTGGGACCTGTACAGATTGGATGGGTTGTACCTGAACTCGAGGGGGAGCAATATCCTTGCAGGTAGGTTTGCTAGCATGGTTTGGGAGGATTTAAACTAATTTGCGAGGAGGATGGGACCTGGAGTGATAGAGCAGTGAAAGAAGTGCATGGAATAAAGCCAGATCTAACATATAGAGAGGCTTTGAGGAAAGAGAAGCAGAACAAAGGGTGTAAAGGTAGTAAGGTAGAAGGGCTAAAGTGTGTGTACTTCAATGCAAGAAGCATCAGGAACAAAGGTGATGAACTGAGAGCTTGGATACATACATGGAATTATGATGTAGTGGCCATTACAGAGACTTGACAGGCACCAGGGCAGGAATGGATTCTCAATAGTTCTGGAGTTCAGTGCTTTAAAAGGGATAGAGAGGGGGGAAAAGGGGAGAAGGGGTGGCATTACTGGTCAGGGATACTATTACAGCTACAGAAAGGGTGGGTAATGTAGCAGGATCCTCTTTTGAGTCAGTATGGCTAGAAGTCTGGAACAGGAAGGGAGCAGTTACTCTTTTGGGGGTATTCTATAGGGCCCCTGGTAGCAGCAGAGATACCGAGGAGCAGATTGTGAGGCAGATTTTGGAAAAGTGCAAAAGTAACAGGGTTGTTATCATGGGTGACTTTAACTTCCCTAATATTGATTGGCACTTCATTAGTTCCAAGGGTTTAGATGGGGCAGAGTTTGTTAAGTGTGTCCAGGACAGATTCCTGTCACAGTAAGTTGGCAGGCTGACTAGGGGGAATGCCATACTTGATCTAGTATTAGGTAACAAACTGGGTCAGGTCACAGATCTGTCAGTGGATGAGCATCTGGGGGACAGTGATCACCGCTCCCGGACCTTTAGCATTATCATGGAAAGGGATAGAATCAGAGAGGACAGGAAAATTTTTAATTGGGGAAGGGCAAATTATGAGGCTATAAGGCTAGAACTTGCAGGTGTGAATTGGGATGATGTTTTTGCAGGGAAATGTACTAGGGTGATGTGGTCGATGTTTAAGGATCTCTTGCAGGATGTTAGAGATAAATTTGTCCTGGTGAGGAAGATAAAGAATGGTAGGGTGAAGGAACCATGGGTGACAAGTGAAGTGGAAAATCTAGTCAGGTGGAAGAAGGCGGCATACATGAGGTTTAGGAAGCAAGGATCAGATGGGTCTATTGAGGAATATAGGGCAGCAAGAAAGGAGCTTAAGAAGGGGCTGAGGAGAGCAAGAAGGGGGCATGAGAAGGCCTTGGCGAGTAGGGTAAAGGAAAACCCCAAGGCATTCTTCAATTATGTGAAGAACAAAAGGATGACAGGAGTGAAGGTAGGACTGATGAGAGATAAAGGTGGGAAGATGTGCCTGTATGCTGTGGAAGTAAGCGAGGTCCTCAATGAATACTTCTCTTCGGTATTCACCAAAGAGAGGGAACTAGATGACGATGAGGACAATGTGAGTGAGGTTGATGTTCTGGAGCATGTTGAAATTATGAGAGAGGAAGTGTTTGAGCTGTTAAGATACATTAGGACAGATAAGTCCCCGGGGCCTGACGGAATATTCCCACAGCTGCTCCACGAGTCAAGGGAAGAGATTGCTGAGCCTCTGGCTAGGATCTTTATGTCCTTGTTGTCCACGGGAATGGTATTGGAGGATTGGAGGGAGGTGAATGTTGTCCCCTTGTTCAAAAAAGGTAGTAGGGATAGTCCGTGTAATTATAGACCAGTGAGCCTTACATCTGTGGTGGGAAAGCTGTTGGAAAAGATTCTTAGGATCTATGGGCATTTAAAGAATCATGGTCGGATCAGGGACACAAAGCATGGCTTTGTGAAGGGCAGATCGTGTCTAACAAGCCTGATAGAGTTCTTTGAGGAGGTGACCAGGCATATAGATGAGGGTAGTGCAGTGGATGTGATCTACATGGATTTTAGTAAGGCATTTGACAAGGTTCCACACGGTAGGCTTATTCAGAAAGTCAGAAGGCATGGGATCCAAGGAAGTTTGGCCAGGTGGATTCAGAATTGGCTTGCCTGCAGAAGGCAGAGGGTTGTGGTGAAGGGAGTACATTCAGATTGGAGGGTTGTGAGTAGTTGTGTCCCACAAGGATCTGTTCTGGGACCTCTACTTTTTGTGATTTTTATTAAATGACCTGGATGAGGGGGTAGAAGGTTGGGTTGGCAAGTTTGCAGACGACACAAAGGTTGGTGGTGTTGTAAATAGTGTAGAGGATTGTCGAAGATTGCAGAGAGACATTGATAGGATGCAGAAGCGGGCTGAGAAGTGGCAGATGGAGTTCAACCCGGAGAAGTGTGAGGTGGTACACCTTGGAAAGACAAACTGCAAGGCAGAGTACAAAGTAAATGGCAGGATACTTGGTAGTGTGGAGGAGCAGATGGATCTGGGGGTACATGTCCACAGGTCCCTGAAAGTCGCCTCACAGGTAGATAGGGTAGTTAAGAAAGCTTATGGGGTGTTAGCTTTCATAAGTTGAGGGATAGAGTTTATGAGTTGCAATGTAATGATGCAGCTTTATAAAACTCTGGTTAGGCCACACTTGGGCTAAGGGAGCTAGGGCTTTACTCTTTGGAGGGAAGGAGGATGAGAGGAGACATGATAGGGGTGTACAAGATATGAAGAGGAATAGATAGAGTAGACAGCCAGCGCCTCTTCCCCAGGGCACCACTGCTCAATACAAGAGGACATGGCTTTAAGGTAAGGGGTGGGAATTTCAAAGGGGATATTAGAGGAAGGTGTTTTACTCAGCGAGTGGTTGGTGCGTGGAATGCACTGCCTGAGTCAGTGGTGGAGGCAGACATACTAATGAAATTTAAGAGACTACTAGACAGGTATATGGAGGAATTTAAGGTTGGGGGTTATATGAGAGGCAGGGTTTGAGGGTCGGAACAACATTGTGGGCTGAAGGGCCTGTAATGTGCTGTACTGTTCTATGTGAGGTATGATCTTCCCTTCAGAAAGCCATGTTGACTGTCCATAAGTAGACTGTACTTCTCCAAATGCTCATAGATCCTATCCTTAAGAATCCTTTCCAGTAGTTTGCAGACCACTGACATAAGACTCATTGGTCTATAGTTCCCAGGTTTCTCCCTATTACCTTTCTTAAACAAGGGAGCTACATTTGCTATTCTCCAGTCCTCCAGCACTTCCCCTGTAGCCAAAGAGGATTCAAAGATCATAGCTAATGTTCCAGTGATCTCTTCTCTCAATTCCCGCAACAACCAGGGGTGTATCATATCTGGCCCTGCGGATTTATCAATCTTGATGTTTTTAAGAAAATTCAGCACTTCTTACGTAATCTCCACATTGTCCAGCACACAGGCCTGCTCTATTTTGACCTCACCCTGATCAAAATCCTTTTCACTTGTGAATACTGAAGCAAAGTATTAATTTGGGACCTCCCCAACCTCCTCTGCCTCCAGGCACATGTTGCCCTCTTTATCCTTTAGCGGTCCCACCTTTGTTCTCGTCATCCTCCTGTTCTTCACATATGTATAGAGTGCCTTGGGGTTCTCCTTAATTCTACATGCCAGGGCCTTCTCATGCCCCCCTTCGAGCTCTCCTAAGTCCTTTCTTCAGCTCCGTGGCTACCCTATATTTTTCATGAGCCCCTCCTACATCCTGCTTCTTATATCTAACATATGCTTCCTTTTTCCTCTTTTTTAAAATTTATTTATTAAATTTTTAGAAAATTACAAAGAATAAATGTAATGAAAAAAAATGAAAAATGATATTGATCCTCCCCCTCCCCTTAACCCTCCCCCCCTTAACCCTCCCCCCCCTTAACCCTTATCTAAATAAAGAAAAAAGAAAGAAAGAAAGAAAGAAAGAAAGAAAGAAAGAAAGAAGAAAAAAGATTGCCTGGATATCGGAAGATCCCCACATGCTCCATGGAGTTCAAAATAATTTTAATATTTATTTTTACTTTCCCCAATTACTTTATAATTTTATCTTCAAAGGTCCTATATATTTAATCCCATCTTTTGTAGGTATGGGAGCCAAATTTTCAAAAATATATCATATTTATTTCTTAGATTATATGTAATTTTTTCAAGTGGAATACAACTATGTATTTCATTATTCCAACGATCCATAGTTAAATATAAATCAGATTTCCAAGTAACTGCGATAACTTTTTTAGCTACTGCCAATGCAATTTTTATAAATTTTTTCTGATGCTTATTCAATTTAAGTTTCGGTATTGTCCTTTCAATATCTCCTAATAAAAATAACATTGTACTCCAGTAATTTGTTCCAATAAAAGTCTTAAATTTATCCAAAATGGTTGAATTTTAAAACAAGACCAAGTAGAATGTAAAAAAGTACCAATTTCTTGATTACATCGAAAACATTGGTGGGACATATTTGAATTTAATCTATTTATTTTCTGTGGTGTTATATATAATTGATGTAAAAAATTATATTGTATTAATCTAAGTCGAACATTTATTGTATTTATCATACTATCAGAACATAATCTTGACTAACTTCTTCCATCAATTTTAACATTCAAATCAGATTCCCATTTTTGTCTTGATTTATGAATTCCAGATTCAATTATCTGTTTTTGAATCAAATTGTACATACAAGATGTAAATTTTTAAATTTTTCCTTTTTGAATTAATATTTCGATTTCACTCGGTTTTGGCATCAACATTGTTTGACCCAGCTTTTCTCATAAATAAGCCTTTAATTGAAAATAACAGAAAAGAGTGTTGTTTTTTAATTGATCAAACGACATCAATATACCTCCTTCAAAACAATCACCTTTTTAACCCCCTTTTGGAACCAATTATGTAAAAGTTTATTATCCATTGTAAAAGGAATAAGCCTATTTTCAATTAAAGTTCTTTTTGCTAATAAATTCCTTTTTCCTCTTGACGAGTTGCCTCACATGTTTCGTCAGCCACGGTTCCCTTTTCCTACCATTTTTCCTTGCCTCAGTGGGACAAACCTATCCTGAACCCAGTTCAAGTGGTCCCTGAACTTCTCCAACACTACTTCTGTGCTTTCCCCTTTGAACATGTTTCCAATTTACTCTCGCTAGTTCCTGCCTCATCCCTTCAAAGTTAGCCCTTCCCCAGTTAAGCACTTACCATTTTGTCTGATTTTATCCCTTTCCATTGCTATGCTGAAGCTAAGGGTGTTATGGTCACTCTTACCAAAATGCTCCCCCACCAAGAGGTCTGTCACCTGACCAGGTTCATTACCCAGAACTAGATCCAGTATGGTCTCTCCTCTCGTCGGCCGGTCCACATACTGTGTCAGGAATCCTTCTTGAACACACTTGACAAATTCAGCCCCATCTATCCCCTTGTACTCAGGAGGTGCCAGTCAATATGAGGGAAGTTGAAATCACCCGTAACTACTACCCTGTATTTCCTGCACCATTCTAAAGTCTGCCTACTTATCTGCTCCTTGGTGTCCTGAGGGCTATTTGGGGGCCTATAGACTACTCCCAGCACTGTGATTGATCCCTTCCTATTTCTGACTTCCACCCAGACCGACTCAGTGGACACTCCCTCTGCAACATCCTCCCTTTCTATAGCCGTGATACTATCCGTGACCAGCACTGCCCCCCCCCCCCCTTTTCTACCTCCCAACCTATTCCTTTTAAAACACCTGAACCCTGGAACCTGCATCATCCAATCCTGCCCTTCTCCAGCCAAGTTTCAGTAGTTCCACATACTAATCCATGCTCTAAGTTCATCCTCCTTAGTCCTAATACTCCTAGCATTGAAATAGACACATTTCAACCCCTTTAAATGGCTACAATTATGTTTCGTCCCCTGCCTGTCCTTACCTCATCAACTCAGAGCTCTTAGCATCATGCCCTTGTCCTTCTACCTTAATCCGTGCACTCACATTCTGATTCCAACCCCCCTGCCAAACTAGTTTAAACCTTCCCCAACAGCTCCATCAAACCTGCCCGCCAGGTTATTGGTCCCCTGGGATTCAAGTGCAATCCGTCCTTTTTGTACAGGTCACACCCGCCCCAAAAGAGGTCCCAACGATCCAGAAATCTGAATCCCTGTCCCCTGCTCCAATCCCTCAGCCATGCATTTATCCTCCACCTCATTCTATTCCTATTCTCACTATCGCGTGGCACAGGCAGTAATCCTGAGATTACTACCTTTGAGATCCTGCTTTTCAACTTCCTTCCTAACTCCCTGTAGACTTCTTTCAGGACCTCTTATCTTTTCCTGCCTATGTCATTGGTACCAATATATACCACGACTTCTGGCTGTTCTCCCTCCCACCGCAGGATATCTTGGACGCGATCAGAAACATCCTGGACCCTGGGACCCGGGAGGCAAACTACCATCCAAGTTTCTTTCCTGCGTCCACAGAATCGCCTGTCTGACCCCCTGACTATAGAGTCCCCTAACACTACTGCCTTCCTCTTCCTTTCCCTACCCTTCTGAGCCACAGGGCCAGACTCTGTGCCAGCGGCACGGCCACTGTCGCTTTCCCCAAGTTGGCTGTCCCCCACCCCCCCCCAACAGTATTAGAGGTTTAGAGGTTGAATCTGTGGTAAAGAAGGCAAATGCAACGTAGGCATTTATTTCAAGGGAAATAAAATATAAGAGGAAGGAGATGATGCTGAGCCTTTACATGACAGTAGTCTGGCTGCACTTGGTGTATTGTCAACAGTTCTGGGCCCCATTTCTGAGAAAGAGAGTCCAGAGAAAGTTCATGAGGATGATTCTGGGAATTAAGGGGTTAACATATGAGGAGCATTTGGCAGCTTTGGGCCTGTACTCACTGGAATTTAGAAGAATGTGGGGGGAATTTCATTGAATGTTGAAAGGACTAGATGGGGTGGATGATTAGAGGATGTTTCCTATGGTGGGGGTATCTAGAACTAAAGGGCACAGCTTCAAAATTGAGGGGCAACCTTTTAGAACAGACGTAAGGAGGATTTTTTTAGGCAGAGAGTAGTGAATCTGTGGAATGCTCTGCTACAGACTGTGGTGAAGGACAAGTCCATAGGTATATTAAAGGTGGAAGTTGATAGTTCTTATCAATCAGGGCATCAAAGGATATGGCAAGAAGGCAGATGTACGGGGTTGAGTGGGTTCTGGGATCAGCCATGATGGAATGGCAGAGTAGATTCGATGGTCTGAGTGGCCTAATTCTGCTCCTATGTCTTATGGTCTCATGGACATGGTTGCTGTGGCTTCCCCTGGTAGTTTGTTCTTTCAAACAGTATTTAAATTGGTAGTTATTATTGAGAGGAAAAGCCACAGTGGTGCTCTGCACTTCCTCCTTAAAGTTACCTGCCTCCTGCAGCCTTGGCGTACCTACCTCCCTGTAGTTCCTATCTATCACTTTCTCAGTCTCCCATATGAGCCAAAGGTCATCATGCTAGCTCCAGTTCCTTAACACATTCCCTGCGGAGCTGCCGCTCAGTGCACCCGGTGGAGATGTGGTTGTCTGAGAGGAAGGATGTCTCCCTGTATTCCCACATCTCACACACAGAACAAAACACTGCCCTTGGAGCCATTGCTACTGCCCTAACTGCATCCTAGCAGGCGAGGAATGAAGAATAAAAAATAAACTTACCAGATACTTAACTTGCCCATGCCTGATGAGCCTAAGCCAATCCAACAATGGACAATTCACACCACTTTTGGCTGCTCCGCTTTCTTCTGCCTTATTTTTATTTACCCTTTCTAATCAATTTCATTCACAGATTGGGTACAGTTCATCTCTAAAAAACTGCAACAAAGCACTGCGATTTTAAACTTAAGCTGAAAACATAGCTTTTTGTAGTGCTCCTGCTCACTGATTGATTACACCATATTCTCCAGACAACTGCCTCAATCATGAATTAGTAGGGCAAATGACTCAGGAAAACATTAGTCAAATCTTCCATTTAAAACCATATCCAAGTTAAACCATCAGCAATGTTCTGAATAAATTGGAAAAAGCTTTGTGTCTGCACAGAAAGCTGAATAAAACATACCTTCAGGATGCTATTGGTGTCATCGTAAAATTCTTGAGTTGTTTTATTTAAAATATCTACCAATGCTCCTTGTACAATTGTGCACGGACCAAGAATTCTTTGACTCAAACAGACCAGGCCATGTCGGATCTGTCAGGACAGATGTTTGGATTAGTTTAAATAAAAATGATTCCAAATTTGTAGTTAACACCAAGATTGATCATAAGACATGGGTGCAGAATTAGGCTATTCAGCCCAAAATGTCTGCACCACCATTCCATCATGGCTGATTTATTAACCCTCTCAATCCCATTATCCTGCATTCTCCCAGTAACCTTTGATGCCCTTACTAAGTAAGAACCTATCAACCTTCGTTTAAAATGCATCCAATGATTTGGCCTCCACTGCATTCTGTGGCAATGAATTTCACAGATTTACCATCCTCTGGCTAAATAAGTACCTCCTCATCTCTGTTCTAAAGAAACATACTTGTATTCTAAGGCTGTGCCCTCTGATGCTAGACTCTCTCTCTATTAGAAACATTATCTTTGTGTCCACTCCATCTAGGCCTTTCAATATAAGACCATCAGACCATAAGGTAAAGGAGCAGAATCAGGCCACTTGGTCCAGAGACTTCTCTGCCATTTCATCATGGCTGATCCATTTCCCTCTCAGCCCCAATCTCCTGCTTCTCCCTGTATCCTTTTATGCCCTGACTAATCCATGGCCACCTAGGAAATATCATCTCCATATCCACTTTATAGAGGTCTTTCAACTTTCAATAGATTTCATTGAGGTTCCCCTCAGTCTTCTGAATTCCAGTGAGTGGAGGACCAGAGACATCAAACGCTCCCCATACAACAAACCTTTCAATACCAGAATCATTTTCGTGATTCTTTGAACGGTCCTTTGAACCCTCTCCAATGTCAGCACATCATTTCAGATAAGGGGCTTAAAATTACTCACAATACTCTGTGAGACCGCACCAGTGCTTTATAAAACCTCAAAATTACATCCTTACTTTTATATTCTAGTCCTCTTGAAATGAATGCTAACATTGCATTTGCCTTCCCTAAGACTGGCTCAACCTACAAATTAACCTTTAGGGAATCCTGCATAAGTACTCACAAATCCCTTTGCACCTCAGATTTTTTAAATTTTCTTTCTATTTAGAAAATAACCTACTCTTTTATTTCTTCTACCAAAGTGCATGTCCATAAATTTCCTGAGACTATACTCCATCTCCCACTTCTTTGTCCATTCTCCTAATCTGTCTAAGACCATCAGTAGCCTCTCTACTTCCTCAAAATTACCTGTCCTTTGCTAAAGAGCTATAATTTCTGTCATCCAATTTATTGACATATTCAGTAGGTTTCAAAGAGATCCCCCTCATTCTGTTAAACTCCAGAAAGTACAAGGCCAGGTTCATCAAACACTCCTCATACGTTAACTCTTTCATTCCTGGAATCATTCTTGTGAACCTCCTTTGGACCCCCTCCAATGCCAACACGTCCTTTCTTAGATAAGGGGCCCAAAACTGCTCACAATATTCTAAATGTGGTCTTACCTATTTCTGGGCTGTGAGGTGTGTGGTAGAGCAAAGGGACCAGGGAATACAGATCTGTAACTCCAGTTAGCTCCTGATATTCAACAGCACTGCCATCACTGAATCCGCAACTATCAATAGCCTGGGGGTTACCACTGGTCAGAAAACAACTGGGCACCATTTATGCAAAGTGACTAGAAGAACAAGTCAGAGACTAGAAATCCTCTGAATAGTAACTTACCTACTAATTCCTCAGAGTCTGCCCACATCTACAAGGCTCAAGTCATGAGTGAGATGGAACTCTTTCCCCTTGCCTGGATTAGTGTAACTTCAATAGCTCTCAAGAACCTCCACATCATACACAATACAGAGCCCACTTGATAAGTACCCCATTCATGCACTCCACTCCTTGATGCACAGTTGCAACAGTCTGACTCATTTACAAGATGCATTACAGCAATTCAACACAACTCCTTAGCTTGGGTTGAGGTGTTTGTTGTTGCGATGCTCACCGGCAATTAGCTTGCAGATTTTTCATCACCAGTTGAGGTGACATCTTTAGTGTACAGATGATTGTGTTTTCCTTTTGGAGTTCTTGTGTTTGTAGAACATAGAACAGTAAAGCACAGTACAGGCCCTTCAGCCCACAATGTTGTGCTGACACTTAAACCCTGCCTCACATATAACACCCCACCTTAAATTCCTCCATATACCTGTCTAGTAGTCTCATAAATTTCACTAATGTATCTGCCTCCACCACTGACTCAGGCAGTGCAATCCATGCACCAACCACTGTCTGAGTAAAACACCTTCCTCTAATATCCCCCTTGAACTTCCCATCCTCTACCTTAAAGCCATGTCCTCTTGTATTGAGCAATGGTGCCCTGGGGAAGAGATGCTGGCTGCCCACTCTATCTATTCCTCTTAATATCTTGTATACCTCTATCATGTCTCTTCTCATCCTCCTTCTCTCCAAAGAGTAAAGTCCTAGCTCCCTTAATCTCTGATCATAATTCATACTCTCTAAACCAGGCAGCATCCTAGCAAATCTCCTCTGCACCCTTTCCAAAGCTTCCACATGCTTCCTATAGTAAGGCGACCAGATCTGGACACAGTACTCCAAGTGTGGCCTAACCAGAGTTTTATAGAGCTGAATCATTACCTCGCGACTCTTAAACTCTATCCCTCGACTTATGAAAGCTAACACCCCATAAACTTTCTTAGCTACCCTATCTACCTGTGAGGCAACTTTCAGGGATCTGTGGACATGTACTCCCAGATCCCTCTGCTCCTCCACACTACCAAGTATCCTGCCATTTACTTTGTACTCTGCCTTGCAGTTTGTCCTTCCAAAGTGTAGCACCTCACACTTCTCCGGGCTGAACTCCATCTCCCACTTCTCAGCCCACTTCTGCATCCTATCAATGTCTCTCTGCAATCTTCGACAATCCTCTACACTATCCACAACCTGGATGTGGGGGTAGAAGGGTGGGTCAGCAAACTTGCTAACCCACCCTTCTACCCCCATATCCAGGTCATTAATAAAAATCACGAAAAGTAGAGGTTCCAGAACTGATCCTTGTGGGACACCACTAGTCACAACCCTCCAATCTGAATGTACTCCTCCACTATGACACTCTGTTTTCTGCAAGCAAGCCAATTCTGAATCCACCTGGCCAAACCTCCCTAGATCCCATGCCTTCTGACTTTCTAAATAAGCCTACCATGTGGAACCTTGTCAAATGCACAACCTCTACCCCTTCCCCACCAATCCCACCTGTTTATTTGTTTCTCTCGTCCTGATTGGCTACACAGTCAGTTGACTTTTGAATTCTATTGGCTTGCGTTTCTTTGGCTCTTAGGGGTTTGTAGAAACATAAAAAACCTACAGCACAATACAGGCCTTTCAGCCCACAAATCTGTGCGGAACATGTCCTTACCTTAGAAATTACCAAGGGTTACCCATAGTCCTTTATTTTTCTAAGCTCCATGTATCTATCCAGCAGTCTCTTAAAAGACCCGATTGTATCCGCTGTTGTTGGCAGCCCATTTCATGCATTCACCACTCTCTGCGTAAAAATCTTACCCTTGACATCTCCACTGTACGTACTTCCAAGCACGTTAAAACTGTACCCTTTTGTGCTAGCCATTTCAGCCCTGGAAAAAAATCTCTGACTATCCACATGATCAATGCCTCTCATCATCTTGCACACCTCTATCAGGTCATCTCTCATCCTCCGTCGCTTCAAGGAGAAAAGGCTGAGTTCATCAAACTCTTCTCATAAGGCATATTCTATTCCCTAATCCAAGCACCATCCTTGTAAATCTCCTCTGTAGCCTTTCTATGGTTTGCACATCCTTCCTGTAGTGAAGCAGCCAGAACTGAGCACAGTACACCGTGGGGTCTGACCAGGGTCCTATAGAGCTGCAACATTACCTCTCAGCTCTTGAACTTAATTCCACTGTTGGCCAGAAGAAACTTCAGTCTGATCAAGGACAGGGGAAGCAGACACGCCAGTTGTCTTTGTTTCCCCCTTTTTGTGGACTCTGAACTGATCCTTGCTCTTGGGTAATCTAAACAGAACAACTGAATGTAGACACAGGAAGCTTCAGGAAATTATCTGCTAAAGCCATTTGTTATGTAAAGGGCGTGGACTTTGAACTGATTCTTGCTCTGAGACAGTCTAATCAGAGCAATAAACCTGAGACCATTCTTAGAGGAGTAGCTACTTGTTAAGTAAAATGCCAGACCTGCAACTGGTAATCTCGTTAGACTCTGTCTGGGTTGCCTCATTTAATACGTTTGGACCAGTCAGAGTGTAAAGACATGGCTGGGGTGGGCAGAGCCATGAAACAATGTTGGCTGTATCCCTGTACAGTGACCAGTAAGAAGGTGACCCAGGTAGGTCAGGTGATCTTGAGCCAATGGGATGGAGGTGCAATGGTTCAATTGATGAGGAACAGTATAAGACTCAGAAGCTCCAAATACGCAGCGACAACAACTCTCCAGCAGGCAGAGACCAACCATCACGGATAAGGAGGACCCCACGGACACGTGGAAATTGGGACCACAAGGAACGTCTGGCCAGTGTAATACCTTTTCTCTTCAGTGACTATTCATGGAGGGTCAGAGAATTCTAGTAGGATAAACATGGAGACAGTTTGTGAATCCACGTGCTTTTAGTTGAAGCAATAAAAGTTACTTGTTGGTAACTACAGATTCTCTGTGCCTCACTGATAATTATTATTAGGGGTGATTCTTGTAACAGAATTGGCGTCCCTGTGGTGAGCTCGAGGATAAATCTCTTTGTTTAGCGGGAGGCTCGAGTTGAACCACATGGGTGAGGTACAACGAGATTTGGGGCTGGGTAGTAAACAGTTATTGACCCAGGATGAAGAATTTAGGAAATTCTGCAAGTCCACAAGATCTGGACTGTTTTGATTGGAGGGGATACCTCCAGAAATATGTGTTGGTTAAGTGGCCACAATATGAGGAGTTTGTCGGTCACCCTGGCTGTGAAGGGAAAGCTGCTGGTGATGCCCTATGGAAAATCGCCCTAGAGAAGCTGTCAAGCAGGAAGTTTAAACAATTACAAAAACCAGTAACAGTTGGTTATTTGTTTGAGGATTTGATAGAATTACGACAAAATGCTAAAGCAGTATGGCATAGATTAGAATTGGAAAGCAAAGGTCCGCATAACGCAGAAGCCGAACGAGATGGGTTACAACAGGAAATCCTAGAATATCGGCAAAAAGCAGAAGCCAAGTGAGGTAGGTTAGAAGGAGAACACAAAAGGCTCCACAAGGAGTTGAAAACCTTTAGAGAAAGGGTTATCGATTTACAGGGTCAGAGGGGTATGGACTTGATGTATATGAACCAGTTTCAGTTGAAGTGTGAGAAAATACTTAAGAGAAAAGTAAACTGGAGGAAGCAGTGGAAGGATTTAAAGATGGCGAAGGATGAAGTGGAAGGATTAAAGAAACAGTGCAGTAATTTAAAGATGGCAATGAATGTGATTCAGAAATCACAGGAAAGGAAGAGTAACACTGATGATCATGCAAAATGTTTAAAGCATATTCAAAAGCTGCGACCAACTTGCGGCATAGCAAGGTATAATATGTGTTTTTGGATCTGAAAAAGGGAAGGAAGGTGAATATGGAGATATTGATTGGCATGATTTAACAGATGAAGCTACTAGATATGGTTACGATAATTACAAAACAGCATTTCCTGAGGAACTCCCACTGACACCCTACCAACGGGAGCTGGTGCTATTGTCTGCATGATTGGCACCCCTAGTTACTATCAGAGAGGCGGGAGCAAATCAAAATCCGAATATAACATACACCACACCATTTGGGGCACCGCAGATAGAGATAAGGATATTGGGACATGTGCACTTGGATATGATCACTGAGAGCTTTTCGAAGCAACTTGTCATCAGAGAATAATACACAGCCTAGACGACTCTGATGAAAGGAAGCTGATTATAATGTGTTTACACCCAAATGTACACTCAGCTTTACCAGAGATACAACAACATGGTGGGGGAACAAGTGACAAACTGAAAAACGCAATAAAACTGTCATGGTTGTTAACAGAGGGGGCCCAGTAGACGCACTAGCAAAATGTTCCCAGAGGAGAGGTGAACATCCCACTGTATTTGTGTTTATTTGTTTATTTGTGTTTATCAGTTTATCCCGTTTATGAACTGTGTTCCAAGGGGTTTATGGGACAGCATTAGAGTGGGACCATTTAGGACCAGAGGCTTCAGATGTTTGAGGACACTAGTGGCTCACTGTACCAATGAATCTAAAAAGGGACTGGAAATGTTTGATCCTTCTAAACCCACAAATACTGAGGCATGGGTACTGAGGAAGATGGTGGGAAAAGGAGATACAAAGACCAACTAAGCTCCCTAATGTGAAGGTGATGCCTACTGAAGTCAGGCACCGGCCTGGAGAAATAAGGGTAGGGAACCCACCCCGCAGGCCTCCCTGCCACACTATCAAGGGGCAAGGAAAGACAGAGGAAATGGAACAGGGCCAGGAACAGGGAGAACTGAAGGTGAAGTAATTAAGTCCTATAACTGTGGTCAAGAGGGGCACATTAAGAGAGAATGTCCAAACCTAAGACAAGAAAGAGTAGAGCAATGTGGTTTGCCCTTGGAGGGACCAGAAAGACAGAGCACACAAAATAACATGGTGGAGACACCACCATCCAGGGAACTGTACCCTGAGTTTCAATGACAGTGTCAGGCTTCCATCAATATGGATGTGTGACACAAGGTGGGATGAAATCGGAAGACCTCTAGTGAGAGGCCACCCTGTTACCTTTTTATGGGACACTGGAGGATCCCGAACCATCATCAACACCACTAAGGGCGAGGTGGGACCAGTACCATCCAGATGGTCTACATCTGGACAGGGCCGGGATCAATGTCCTAGGGTGATTTTTTGCTAGTGCTGTTGGGGAGGCTTTCGACTAATATGGCAGGGGGAGGGGAACCCACACAGAAAAGAAGAGGAAAGTGGTGCAGAGACCAAAGCTAGTTAGTGAAGAAAAAAGTAAGAGTAGAGTGCATTAAAGTAAAAAGCAAAAATCACATAGGTCACTAGATTCTAAAAGGACAATGAGTATAAGGGAACTTTATCTAAATGTCTGTAGTGTTAGAAACAAGGGTAGTGAACTTGTGGCACAGATCAGTACAAAGGCATATGATTTAGTGTCCTTTACAGAAAACTGGTTGCAAGATGGAGATGAATGGAATTAAATATCCAAGGGTATCAAGTAATCCGGAAGAATAGGCAGGAAGGCAGAGAAGGTGGAGTGGCGCTCTAGATTAGGGATGAGATCAGGGCGATTGTGAGAGACGATAACAGATTTCCGGAGCAGAACGTTGAGTCCATCTGGGTAGAGATTAAGAATAGTAAAGGGAAAAAAAATCACTGGTGGGTGTTGTCTATAGACCACCTAATAAAAACATTGCAGCGGCAGAGGCGATTAACCAAGAAATAACTGAGGCCTGTAAAAACGTAATGGCAGTTGCCATGGGGGATTTTAACTTCCACACAGATTGGGTGAATCAGGTTGGTCAAGAAAGTCTTGAGGAGGACTTCATAGAATGCACCCGTAATGACTTTCTTGAGTAGCATGTTAGAAACATAGAAGCACAGAAAACCTAAAGCACAGTACAGGCCCTTTGGCCCACTAGGTTGTGCCAAACATGTCCCTACCCTAGAAATTACTAGGCCTCTATTTTTCTAAGCTCCATATACCTATCCAAAAGTCTCTTAAAAAACCCTATAGTATCGACTTCCATCACCTTTGCCGGCAGCCCATTCCATGCACTCACCACTCTCTGAGTGAAAAACTTACCCCTGACATCTCCTCTGTACCTACTCCCTAGCACCTTAAACCTGTGTCCTCTTGTGGCAACCATTTCAGCCTGGGAAAAAGCCTCTATCAGGTCACCTCTCATCCTCCATCGCTCCAAGGAGAAAAGGCTGAGTTCACTCAACCTATCTTCATAAGACATGCTCCCCAATCCATGCAACATTCTTGTAAATCTCCTCTGCACCCTTTCTATGGCTTCCACATCCTTCCTGTAGTGAGGTGACCAGAACTGAGCACAGTACTTCAAATGGGATCTGACCAGGGTCCTATATAGCTGCAACATTACCTCTCGGCTCCTAAATTCAACTCCATGATTGATGAAAGCCAATACACCATACGCCTTCTTAACCACAGAGTCAACCTGCACAGCTGCTTTAAGCGTCCTGTGGACTCGGACCCCAAGATCCCTCTGATCCTCCACACTGCCAAGAGTCTTACCATTAATACTATATTCTGCCATCATACTTGACCTACCAAAATGAACCACTTCACACTTATCTGGGTTGAACTCCATCTGCCATTTCTCAGCCCAGTTTTGCATCCTATCAATGTCCCGCTGTAACCTCTAACACCCTCCATACTATCCACAACACCTCCAACCTTTGTGTCATCAGCAAACTTACTAACCCATCCCTCCACTTCCTCATCCAGGCCATTTATAAAAATCATGAAGAGTAAGGGTCCCAGAACAGATCCCTGAGGCATTCAAATGGTGACCGACCTCCATGCAGAATATGACCTGTCTACAACCACCCTTTGCCTTCTGTGGTTAAGCCAGTTCTCGATCCACAAAGCAATGTCCCCTTGGATCCCATGCCTCCTTACTTTCTCAATAAGCCTTGCATGGGGCACCTTATCAAATACCTTGCTGAAATCCATATACACTACATCTACTGCTCTTCCTTCATCAATATGTTTAGTCACATCCTCAAAAATTCAATCAAGCTCGTAAGGCACAACCTGCCCTTGACAAAGTCGTGCTGACTATTCCTAATCATATTATATCTCTCCAAATGTTCATAAATTCTGCCTCTCAGGATCTTCTCAATCATTCGCAACCCTCCCATCTCTGGAACCTCTCCCATCCCTATTGATGATGCAAAGATCATCGCCAGAGGCTCAGCAATCTCCTCCCTCACCTCCCACAGTAGCCTAGGATACATCTCATCTGGGCCTGGCAACTTATCCAACTTGATGCTTCCCAAAAGCTCCAGCACATCCTCTTTCTTAATGCCTATATGCTCAAGCTTTTCAATCTGCTGCAAGTCGTCCCTATTATCACCAAGAGCCTTTTCCATAGTGAATACTAAAGTATGCATTATGTACCTCTGCTATTTCCTCTGGTTCCATACACACTTTCCCACTGTCACATTTGATAAGTCTTATTCTTTCACGTCTTATCCTCCTGCTCTTCACATACTTGTAGATTGCCTTGGGGTTTTCCTTAATTTTGCCCACCAAGGCCTTCTCATGGCCCCTTCTGACTCTCCTAATTTCCTTCTTAAGCTCCTTCCTGTTAGCCTTATGATCTTCTTTATTTCTAACATTACCTAGCTTTCTGAACCTTTTGTAAGCTTTTCTTTTCTTGACCAGATTTATTACAGCCTTTGTACACCATGGTTCCTGCACCCTACCATAACTTCCCTGTCTCATTGGAACAAACCTATGCAGAACTTCACACAAATATTCCCTGAACATTTCCCACATTTCTTCTGTATTTTTCCTTGAGAACACATTGAGAAAAGCTTTTCTAACTTGTCTGTTCCTATCTCTCTCCAATGCTATGGTAAAGGAGAAAGGATTATGATCACTATCTCCAAATTGCTCTCCCACTGAGAGATCTGACCCCTGACCAGGTTCATCTCCCAATACCAGATCAAGTACAGGCTCTCCTCTTGTAGGCTTATCTACATACTGTCTCAAGAAACCTTCCTGAACACATCTAGCAAACTCCACCCCATCTAAACCCCTTGCTCTATGGAGATGCCAATCTATATTTGGGAAATTAAAATTTCCCATCATGACAACTCTGTTATTATAACACCTTTCCAAGATCTATTTCCCTATCTGCTCCTCAATATCCCTGTTACTTTTTGGTGACCTATAAAAAAACACCTAGTAAAGTTATTGACCCCTTCCTGTTCTTAATCTCCACCCACAGAGACTCTGTAGACAATCCCTCCATGATGTCCATCTTTCCTGCAGCCATGATACTATCTCTGAACAACAGTGCCACGCCCCCACCTCTTTTGCCTCCCTCCCTGTTCTTTCTGAAACATCTAAAACCCAGAATTCCAAGTATTGATCCATGCTCTAAGCTCATCTGTTTTGTTCACAACACTCCTTGTGTTAAAATAGATAAATCTCAAACCTTCGGCCTATCCTTCCTCTGTCTCCTGTATTTCTGTATTTGAAAGCTAGACGCCTCTTCCCCAGTCTCTTCAGTTTGGCACCTGAGAACATTTCTATCACATACAAACCTTTGATTTCCGTCCACACAAGCAGTCCTCGCATGACCTTTATCCTCCTCCACCTCAACATCTGCTCTAACACTCTGGTTCCCCTTCCCCTCCAAATCTAATTTAAACCCCTCGGAGCAGCACTAGCTAACTTACTGCAAGGATGTTAGCCCCCTTCCAGTTCAGGAGCAAACCGTCCTGTCGGAACAGGACCTATGTTAATGAACCCACAAGGGAAAATACTATTTTAGATCTAGTCCTGTGCAATGAAACAGGCAAGATTAACAATCTTGTAGTCAGGGATCCTCTTGGAAAGAGTGATCATAGTATGACTGAATTTCGCATACAGATGGTGGATGAAATAGTTAGACCTAAAACTAGTGTATTATGCTTGAACAAGGGAGACTAGAATGGAATGAGGAAGGAGTTGGCTAATGTGGATTGGGAGTGTAGGCTATTTGGTAGGACAATTGAGGAACAGTGGAATACTTTCAAAGAGATTTTTCACAGTGCTTAACAGAAGTACATTCCAGTCAAAAGTAAGAACAGTATGTATGGAGAGAACCAGCCTTGGATAACTAAGGAAATAAAAGGTAGTGTGGCGACCCACTTTCTGCGCAGGCGAACCAGCTCACAAATAGCCCACGCACGGGGAGAGACTTTAGTAATGCACCTCTGATGTCATTTCCGCCCGGAGAGGGCGGAAACTAGGGATTAAAAGCCAGCACCGCGAAGTTTAAATAAAGTAGTCTCGAAACGACTTACCAACTGCGTGTTGTTGTTTCTAGCTCTGTATGTAGTACATCGCTACAATAGTATCAAATTGAAAGCTCGTGTACAAATTCACAAAGAGTAGTGGGAGACTGGAGGATTAGGAAAACTTTAAAAAGCAACAGAAAACAGCTAAACAAGAAATAAGGAAAGGGAAGATAGAGTATGAAAGTAAATTAGCACAAAATAGCAAAAGTTTTAAAAAAAATATAAAGTGGAAGAGGGTGGCTAAAGTCAACGTAGGTCCCTTGGAAGACGATAAGGGGAAATTGATATTGGGTTTTAAGGAAACGGCTGAGGCATTGAATGACTATTTTGTGTCAGTCATCACGATGGAGGACACATCTAATATGCCAAAGAAGGATGTTATGGATGAAATGGGAGGTGAGGACCTCGATAAAATCACTGTCACTATAGAGATAGTGATGAGCAAACTAGAGGGCCTGAAGGTAGGTAAGTCCCCTGGTCCTGATGGGATGTATCCCAGGGTACTGAAGGAATTGGCAGAGGTAATAGTAGACATGTTGGTAATCATTTATCAAAACTTTCTAGACTTTGGGCAGATCATGATTGTTTGGAAGACAGCAAATGTCACGCCACTTTTTAAAAAGGGATGTATGCAAAAGACAGGCAACTATAGGCCAATTAGCTTAACATCTGTAGTCGGGAAAATGCTTGAAGCTGTCATTAAGGAAGAAGTAGCAAAACATTTAGAAAGGAGTGGTTCCATTAGACAATGCAGCATGGATTCTGAAAGGGCAGGTCCTGTTTGCCAAACTTACTTATGTCCTTTGAGGACATAATGAGTGCAGTGGATAGAGGGGAACAGGTGGATGTTGTATACTTGGATTTCCAGAAGTTTGATAAAGTGCCACACAAAAGACTTATAAATAAGATACGGATGCATGGAGTTGGAGGAAGTGTATTGGCATGGATAGTGGATTGGTTAACCAATAGAAGGCTGTGAGTTGGTATAAATGGGTGTCAGTAGTCAGTGGTGAGTGGGGTGTCGCAGGATTGGTGCTGGGCCCGCAGCTGTTTACCATTGACATTGATGATTTGGAAGAGGGGACTGAGTGTAGCGTAGCAAAATTTGTTGATGACACTAAACTGAGTGGAAAAGCAAATTGTACAGAGGATGTGGAGAGTCTGCAGAAGGATATAGATAGGTTAAGTGAGTGGGTCAACGTCTGGCAGATGGAGTACAATGTTGGTAAATGCGAGATCATCCACTTTGGAAGGAATAATAAAAGAGCAGATTATTATTTAAATGGTGAAAGATTGCAGCATGCTGTTGTGCAGAGAGATTTGGGAGTACTTGTTCATGAATCACAAAATGTGGCCTGCAGGTGCAACAGGTTATTAAGAAGGCAAACAGAATGTTGGCCTTCATTGCTAGAGGGATTGAATTCAAGAGCAGGGAGGTCATGCTGCTACTATACAGGATACTTGTGAGGCTGCACCTGGAGCACTGTGTGCAGTTCTGGTCTCCATACTTGAGGAAGGATATACTGGCTTTGGAGGCAGTGCAGAGGAGGCTCACCAGATTGGTTCCAGGGATGAAGGGGTTAATCTATGGGGAGAGATTGAGTCGCCTGGGACTATACTCTCTGGAGTTCAGAAGAATGAGAGAGGATATTATAGAAACATAAAATTTTTTGAAAGGGATAGATAAGATAGAAGTAAGAAAGAGTTTG